>NW_020955186.1:680390-694470 GCF_900497805.2 Vombatus ursinus
ACTCTGGTGTTGGTGCCTTCCCATGGCTTGTCTCTGTGTGGTGATCCAGCTGAGGACCGAAGACCCGGGAATGGGTAAGACTCTGGCGGTGCTCTTCTCATAAGAGAAGTGGGTACTGGCGCATGACTGGCAGAGGGTCAGCGTGCGGCCCGTATAAAGTGGTTTAAGTTGCTCTGGATAATGAGCTTTTAAAATGGTATGCTCTGTTTTAATAAGGAAGTTATGAGAAAGAAGCAAAAAAAAAATTAGACAAATCAGAAGTAGCATGTCATAATGGATGGAATATTAGACATGAAGTATGGAAAGCTTGGATACAAAACATGTCACTAATATTTAGTAGCTGTATTAGACTGGATGAAAAGCCAGTTCTCTTAACCTCTCTGGTCTCAAGTTTCCTTGTCAACAAAAGATATTTTTACTAGATAACTCCTCAGTTCTCTTCCCTTTTAAACCATTCATGAAATCCTGCCATGTTCCATTCCCTTTTGGGAATTTACAGAGTACTTTCCCTAATCAAGTGTTGACTTTTTTTCCTTTGCTTTGAAATATTTACTCATAGATGCCCAAAATCTTTCATCTTTTCTATAGGTCATATTCCCTTTTGTTATTAAGAACTTTTATGTTGATTTATTTGCTTCTGCTCAAGTCTTTAATAGGATTGTCTTTTTTCTGATTTCTTTGGTAATCCCCCCCCCCATTTCCCTTTATTATTCACTTTACGATTCCCTCCCTCTGGAGGTTGAGATACCATCTCAGCCTCTTACCATACTGGGAAATTCAGGGCTCCTAACAGCCTCAATCTCTGACCCAAGTGATTTTTGAGAAGACAGAATTGGCCTCAGCTGGATCTTCAGCTCTTTACTTTAGGCTTAGTAGAGTACCACAAGACACACTTATGTGCTCTGCCTTATTTCCCTCTGTTTCCTGACTGAGTTTTCTTATGGCACAGCACTCTGTCCTGCTTTACATTGCTCTTTCAGCTTAAGAGTCTGAAAGAAGTCTTAAGGAATTCAAGAGACACCAGATACACAGTGCAAACAAGAAAGCAATGAGCTTGGTCAAAGAGTTTGTATGTTGTGTCACTGGATCAAGTTGATGACTTTATTGGAGTCCCTTTAAGATGTGGCATGTGCTGTTATCCCCACCGGCCTCATACTGAAACCACTTCTATAACAGGCACCTCCTGGATAACACCCGTGTTTACTTCACTGGAATGGACTGTGTTAGTGGCATGGGGCACCTTCCAGTTTTAAGCATTATGCTAATATTTTATTATGTCAGTTGATTAATCTAATTAGTTAGCCTATTAATCCAAGATCTCAGATACAAAGAAAGTGAAAACAACAACAAAAAAACCAGATTAATGAAATAATGAATAGATGAATGAATATATAAATAAGGAAAGAAATTAAGTGGAATGAGAGAACAACTAAGATTAATCTGTGTATGCTGTAATCTCTAGGTGTCCATATTTACATATGGATGTAGAATTAGCAGTTTTCTAGGTATCATAATGACCTTTTATTTTTTTGCAAAATCATTTGGATCAGTCTTGAAGCCTTTCTGTTTCCATTAAACTGTCCAAAATGTCACATTGACAGAATTTTAATTCCATAGTTTTTGTAATATGCATAGTCTGGGAAAAATTTCATCACTACACTTGGTGATGACAATTCCCTTTCCTTTGAAACTCTCATGCACCAAAGATTCTATATTGATTCCCTAGAAAATTCTTTATCTTCAAGCATTACAATTTTTCATGTCAGTTTTCTCAATTTTTCTTACTTGATGTTCTCCTATTCCTTTTATTCCATCCAGAATATTGGAAATATTTAAAGTCTTGATTAGACTCATCTGTAGATTTATTTTCCTGATCTTTTATTCCATATCACCAAGACAAAGGTTTCTTTTTAATATTGTAATTAGTTTCATATGAAAAACATCTCACTGCTAGTTAACTAACAGAGTTTAGACTATAGCTGTCAACACCAGTTAAAATACAGGATGTCCCAAAAGTGTTAATGTAGTTTCAGGTTATTAAAGCTCAAATTCTTAATGCTTTAAGTTTTAAAAGCCTAAGACTTCACTGAGCCTTTTGGGACATGCTATATTTTTACATGTGCTCTATGCAACTTAAAAATCATTATGACATCTATCAGCTCACATAGAGTGGATTAATCCAGAGGGTTCCTCAATCATATTCAATAACAGTTTCTATAGCTTTTTGTACTTTCCCCCAGGTAAACCATAAGAGCTTCTGTATCTGGCTCACTGCTATAAGTATAACATGAACAATAAACACTGACACATACAATTGATTTATTAAAAGCATATAAAGAACAGAAAATATACTCTTATCCAAGTTCCATTTACTTCTTTCCCCACAGAAAGTAATTTTTAGCATCCCCTCCCCCCCATTCATGGCACTGTGAGTTCAATTTACATTTATTAAATTCTATTTATATTTATTAAGAACCATCTATAAAGAAGTTACTGTGCTCAGGGCTAGGAATAGAAATATAAAAATATCTACAAGTCCTCAAGAACCTTACATTGCATTGATGAATATAATCTATACACATACAAATAAAGAAAGAAAATTTGGAAAACAGTAAACACCAACAATTCTGGTGGTATGTGTTTTTTAAGGTGAAAGAATGCACATAGAGATTAGGAAAGGCTTTATGTAGGAGACAACACATCAATTAGACTTGAAGGGAATTGAAAGGCTTTAAGAGGAATGAAGTGGATAAATTCAAAACTATACATGAGAAGATAAGAGATAAAATGCCAGTTTCTGATAAACAGATGGTTATACAATTTGTCTGTAATTCTGAATATACAAAGAGAGGAAATGTGAGATAATACTTGAAGGGTAGGCTCAATCTAGATTGCTGAGGGCTTTAAATGTCAGGCTAAAGAACTTTAATTTTATCCAGGAAACCATAAAGAATCACTGATTTTTTTTATTTTTAAATTTCTTCCCTCTTTACTCCTATCATGTGTCTCAGACCTCATTCAGCACCAGTTACCATTCTCTTTCTCATTCCAGTCTGCTTATTTACTCTGAAATCTGCTGCCTTCTACCCAGGTTCCAGTAAATGCAGACCACACTGTCCATTTACTAAGAATCCATAACTTCTCAGTGTGGTCCCAAAACTCATCTGGATTTTAAAATTTTCTACATGCTTGGCCATCTTTACCACTACTGTTGCCTCTTATTATGGCCATACCAACCACGAATCCTTTCTTCTTATACCTATTGCATATGAGTCTTGGGTCTATGGTACAGTAGGTAAAGGGTCTCTTACTTGTCCTTGCAACTACCTTAGCTAGTTTAACCTTGGTCCTTAGAATCATAGGCAGGGGCCACTCACCATATTTCATAGTTGCTTGTTATATCGTTAGTACTCCCTTCACATCATCCCTAGTTAATAAGAGTTTGTAGTGCCTGCAAATTATACTGGATGGCTAAGGAACATTTGAAAATACAGATTAGATACCACTCATAAATTTCATTGTATATAGATCACAATCATGCAATTTTATGGAACATTACACAATCATGTTGGCATTCTAATTTTTTTAATTTTTTTTAAAATTTTTTTTCAGTCAAAAAACAAACCCCAACAAACAAAGGGGGCAGCTAGGTGGTGCAGTGGATACAGCACTGGCCCTTGATTCAGGAGGACCTGAGTTCAAATCTGGCCTCAGACACATAGCACTTACTAGCTGTGTGACTCTGGGCAAGTCTCTTAACCCCATTGCCTAGCTAAAAAAAAACAAAACAAAAGAAAAACCAACAAAAAAAAAAACAAAAAAAAACCAACAATTTTTTTTCACCCAAAGACAAGGTTTATTAGAACATCGATAATATTGGGCAGACTCTTAAGGAGTCTGCACACTAGTAAGCTATTGGTTAGATTACAAGAATCTGACCAGTGGCTAGATTTTAAGAATCAGAGCTGTGGACAGATTATAAGAATCTAAGCAGTGATTAGATTTTAGGAATCCCAGCACCTTAATGGAGACAAGATGGACCTTATATACAGAAAGCCTGTGGGGGGGATCTAGGAGTGGCCAAGTAGTTTGGGGTGATGGGAGGAGGAGCCTAAGGATATCTGGATGGGAAGGGAAATGGCCAGGGGCCATAGGGAGGTAAGACAATGGAGAGGAGATTGGGTGTAGCCACAATGACAGGACAGTTGATGGGATTATAGCATCAGGCAATCTTCAGAGATTTGGCCACATGCAATCTTCAGAGATTTGGCCATGTGGGAAAGTCCAGGGCTTTTCCTTTCTGGGGCCCAGATCCCAACCCCATCATTCCTCCCTCAAACAAATGGGACCCAAATTCTTTTGGAGTAAGGCGCAAAGGTCTCGGCTTCTTAAACTGCTTCCTGCTAGCAAGGGGAATAGAGCTGTCCCTGCCTTGAGGGGGTCCCAAAGAGGAGGTTGACTTGAACCGAGCATAGGCTGCATCTAGGGAATGATGTGGGGACACTGACTGGTACTCGCTGTTTACTACCAACTGTAGGTGTATGGCCCATAGCCTGAAAGCCAAATCTGACAGAAAAAAACTACAGGGCCCAGATATAAAGCAGGGACTAGATTTAGGGCCCAATTTTGAGAGGATAAAACATCCTCAGCTCTGTTTGGATTCAGATAATTCTGTTTTCCAACCATGCAGTATCAAATCCACTTCATAGCCAGACTCAGGAATAGCCAGGTGGGTAACATTCCTTTTCAAAGGAACATAATGGGGAAACTGAGCCAGGAGGATCCCATCTTAGACTGAGGCTAAAATTGTCCTCTCAGCATATCCCAATGCTGACTTCCCACCAGTATCACCTTCTCTGAGTAGCTTGTGGCATTTCTCTCAGATGGTGGATTATTGATTATCAATGGATTATGACCCATCAGACAACTGAAAATAAAATCTTATGAGCTTTTACCTCAAATAGCAAGTTTTACTAACCACAGCTTAGGAAAAATTTTTCCAGGATTTACTTATATTTATCCTAATGTAAAAAGCCAATCATCAGAGATTTCCACACACTTGCAAATTTTCAGCAAGCCATACATAACTCAAACAAGCTTTTTGGCTAGTTTACACATTGAAGCAATAACCAACAATAGTAAACTATTTTAGCGGCAACCAAATTATGAAAAGTTGCTTGACATAACTGATACAGAAAGTTCATCAATTTGAAACTTGAAACAAATCCATTACCAATCAGGTGACTTCATTTTTGTTAAATACACTTCCAAATTAATCAACATCTCATCATTAACAGTTAAAACTAAAAATTTAAAAGAGCATTCTTACCCAAGTTCAGAGGTCAGCTTCTCTACCTTGAGCAGGATGTGCTGAACCTGGGTGATGCTTCCAGGCAAAGGTTACCCTAGGGCCCAAGGCCATTGCCGGTGGCGGGCGGGGGGGGGGGGGGGATGCTGTAGCTGCTGCCCCTCCCCCCTCCTTCCTTTTCCCCCCAGTGAAGGAGGGCAAAATCAAAAGTGAGGGGTAAGGGGGAAAATCTTTCTCCCATGAGAGGGGTTAACAGATACCCTCTTGACTCAAGGGATGGGAGTGACCAGGTTGTACAGGTGTTTCAAAACTCCTTAATGATCAATCACAAAACCTCCAGAATCTGCCAAGATATTTTTAGCTATTCTAACTTTCCATGAAGGAGGATTCAGAGGTGCAAAGGGAAGGAAGCAAGTAAGCCTCAGGGAACCAAAAAGCAACTGCAGCTTTCCCCAATTGCCTAGTGCTGAAGAAATTGACAGAACTGGACATACACTTCCGGATAGGGCATCCATCCTTGTCCTCTATGCTTTGGAAGATGTACCCAGGTCCATGGCCTCAAACTGACCCAGTGGACCAAGATTCTAAGAACATCAGGCCAAGTGAGAAACAGCCTTGTAACTGTCTGCCTGAAAAGCACCTCCAAGCCTTGGTGCTTGGAGAGTGACTCCAACTGCAGAGCAAGAAAGGGAGGGAGAGGAGACTTACATACCTTCCAGTCTTGGCTGGAGAAGAACTTGGGGTTAAGCAGTTTCCCTGTACAAGCCACCAAAATGATGTGGTTTATGGGTTCAGAGGTGCTGGAACCCCAAAATCACAACATGCAGGTCCTGCCCAAAAGAATTCTACTAAAGCCATCTTTCAGCCAAAGACAAGGTTTATTAGAACACCCATCATATTGGGCAGACTCTTAAGGAGTCTGAACATTAGTAAGCTATTGCCTAGATTATAAGAATCTGACCAGGGGCTAGATTTTAAGAATCAGAGCCGTGGCTAGATTATAAGAATCTCAGCAGTAGCTAGATTATAAAAATCTAAGCAATGGCCAAATTTCAGGAATCCCAGCCTCTAATTTTTGTTTTCTTTTTTTTTAAATACATGTTCTGCTCACTAATCTTCTAATTTCTTATGCTGTTCATGTAATGTTTTAAAGACTTTTTTTTCCCTCTGAGAACTGATGTAGCTGAATCTTAAGAATTTGTATATATTTTCATTGTTATCATTTTCTTTCAGTTATAGTTTCCATACTTTGTTCTTTTACTCACATTATTTATGATTTCATTGTTGAGTCTCCATTTGGACTGTGTCTTTTGTCTTGTGCTCCATAGACTGATTACTATTTTTATTCTGTTATGTAATATCTGCCTTTTTATTTTAATTTGCAATAAATCTATGCCTTAATACATGAACAGTTTTTGTAAAGTGGAGTGCTGAGAAATATCTATGTTATTCTATAATGTTTTTTAAATGACACCAGAAATCTTTTATCTCTAATTTCTTCAGCAATTTGTCATTGTGTGTGTATACCTACATACACACATGCACACAGAAAAGCAATACATACATACACACATATACATACATACATACACATGTATACATACATATATCTGTGTATGTGTGTGTACATATATATGTATGTGTGTGTGTGTGTGTGTGTGTGTGTGTGTGTGTATTTTCTTTTTTTTCTGTTAGATATGTCCAAATCTGACTGTGGAACATTGTATTTGTCTACAGACTTTATTCCTAGCTATATCTTAGTTAATTTTCCCTTCATGAATTTAGATACCATAACATTTGGAGCAACACTGTCTTAATACTACTTTGTTGTTTGTGTTTCCTTTTAGCTTAATGTAGTTTTGCTGGCTTACATCTTTTTATGCTGGGCATTTTCATTTTTACTTTTTCTTTTTAATAGAATTGTTGCAACTCCTGCTTTCTTTGGATTCATCTAATGTATAGTAAATTTTGTTCCATAAGCTCATTTTTCTTTTGTTTATGGCTATGCTTTTTAGGTATGTTTCTTATAAGTAACAAACTAAAAGAATTAATTTTCTTATCCAGTCTATCACTCATTTTATTGAATTATTTATACATCACATTTAATGTTATAAGTGTTACATTCATATTTTTCTCCTTTTATATTTCTAATATTTCTTTTTGTTAATTAGATTTTATTGTTCTGCTTTAAATATTACCTTATTCCTACAAATATTTTTGCTTAATACACATTAACGAAACCTTATTCCTACAGGATTCCTTCCTTAAACATTCATACCCTTCCTTTTTCATGTAGTACCTCTTTGTAATTTTACTTAACTCATGTATTCCTTTTCTTTCTTCCTTTTATTTATCTAAAATTTCTCATTTCCTTTTCTACTTTTTTTTCTCTCAGCTATGTAGTTAATTAAAAATCTTTTTTTCTCTTTCTTCTAATTCAGTTTATTTGGTAGTATTTTTTGTCTTTTTTCTACAAAAAAAGTACATTTCTCTATTAATTCTCTTCTCTTTCTGTCCATTATAAACCTTCATTCTTTGATTTAAGTTTTTATAATCATTTGTACCTTCTTTAGTATCTTCACATTTGTCACACAATTTAAGGTCCAAAAGTATCGATTTTGCCTTTCAAGTTTTAAACCGTATCTGCATCATTGCCTTGTTCATCTTTAACATTCTGTTCCCCACCTCCCCCCATTTTTTCCCATTGTGCCTCACTCTTAAAAGCACTAATTTCAGAACAAAATATTGATGACAGAAATATTTATCCATGGTAGGAATTTCTTTTTGTTCCTGATTGTATATGTGGTCCAGTTCTACTTGCTACTCTCCCTATGTTCATTTTCTTTTTAATTTACATTTATCATGTTTTTTTTTAATGTTACTGTCCTCTCATTCCAGGTGCCCACAAAAACTTTGATTTCCCTTCTCTAATAGCAGTATGTTATTCATAAAAGCAAAGCACTCTATCAGAAATGGTCTCTCTGAGGATTAAATCTCTCCATAGTATACCTAATGTAAGGCCTCAATCTCCCATTACACATTATACCTCTCCCTCAGCTTTTCACTTGTATCTGACTCTTCTTGACTCCATTTGGGGTTTTCTTGGCAAAGATACTAGAGGGTAATGATTGGGTACAAGCCCAAGCCAAGACCTTTGCCCCTCACCCCAAAAAGAATTTGGGTCCCATTTGTCTATGGGCCCCAGAAAATCATTGAACTTTCCTTGAACTCGCTTGATGAAGGAGATCTCTAGTAGTTGCCTGAGACTATAACCCACTCAGCTGGCCTTTCCTTATCCCCTACATCCAAACTACCAATTCTTTGTTACCCTAATTGAGCCTAGACCTCCATTGTCTATTTCTCATCTAGATCCTATCTAGATCCTATTCAACCTTGCAGTTGCTCCCGTCCAGATCCTCCCTGGACCCTACACTCACCCTTGGCTTACTGGCCAATCTCATCAAGATAGCCCTTCTCTCAGTCCCTCCTCCAGTCACCCCAAACTACTTGGCCTCTCTTAGATCCCTCCCATAGTCTTTCTGTATATAAGATCCATCCTGGTCACCATTTAGGGGCTGAGACTTCCTCATGCCCACTCTTCCTTATGAGTGTCACAAATGTTGAGATTCCTTAAGAGTTTGGCCTATATGGATCATTTTTAATAAACTTTGTCTTTGACTGAAAAAAGGCTTAGGTCAGGCAGGACCTGAATGTCATGATTTCAGGGTCCCAGTAACCTTAACATCTAAATCTCAACAATTGGCTATTTCCTTCTTCAGCTTATTTTACAGATGAGGAAACTGAGGTAAACAGAGTTAAGTTATTTGCCCACGTAGTACATATTTGAGGCCAGATTTGAAGTCAGGAAGATGAGTTTTCTTGGCATGGCACTCTATCCACTGTGCCACTTAGCTGTTCCCAGCAACAACAACAACAACAACAACAACAACAGAAAGTTCCCAGTCTGCCATTACACATTATACCTTTCCCTCTGTAGAAATATTTTCAATTGAAGCCCCACTGACACCTGAACTGAGATCTCCTTGTTTTACCCAGTTTCAACCCTTCCACTTGTCCTCTCATCATTCTCCAGTAGTCACTCTTTTGGTTCAGAGATAATAGGAGCTATTTCCATTTCATTGTTTGCCACTAAAATGATAAAGGTATATCACACATTCTGAGCCCAGATGTCTCAGAGTGAATGTAAATAGCAACTGTTTTTCTTTTGGTAAGAAACCCTGAGGGTCTTGTCCTTCTAGTATGATATTATTATTATTATTATTATTATTATTATTATTATTATTATTATTATTAATGGGGCCATCTCTAGGCTCATTTCTTATAGAGCCTTAATCACTGAATGGGAGTTGCTTCAGTCAAAGTGAGAACTCTGAAAGACTTTAGTTTAAAAAGGCCAAGGTCTCCCACTGCATCCTGATCTACATTTGGCCACTGGACCCAAATGTCTCTAGAGGAGAAAGTGAGGCTGGTGACTTTGCATGGTGCTCCCTCATTGTAATTCAATTCATATTCAATTCACAGCATTATCTTCCTGATGTCATGGTCCTTGGACAAACCACACAATCTGTGAGTAGTCACACATTCTCCTCTATCATCTTCTTTCCCTCTTCTTTAATGCATCTTCCTATTTTGGAATTTTTTTTCATAAAAATATGTTGAAACACATGTAAAAGGGAATGAGGAAGCAATGAGTTGTAAAGTTCAGGCCATGGAGTTTTAGATCTTTGCCCCTATTCATATTTCTTCTATTTTTTAAGAGCTTTCATCTTTATCATTTTGTGTACTTTCAGAATTGCATTATTAAAAAATTGTCTGCTGGGGTCAGCTAGGTGGCATAGTGGATAGAGCACCGGCCCTGGATTCAGAAGGACCTGAGTTCAAATCCGGACTCAGACACATAACACAAGAAACTTAACCCCATTGCCTAGCCAAAAAAAAAAGTGCTGATTTTTTTTAACTCTGTAAATTTCTTGGTTTTTCTTTTATTCCTTTTAAATTCTCTAGTTACAAAGTAATTTATTTAATTGCCTTTGTTTTCCCAGGAAGTTGCACCTGTTTTTCTTTTGCATTTTTCTGTTTTTTGTGGAGTCTGAATATATACGTGTATCTGTATCTATATATCTATATATCTATATATATGCACACATGTATATACATCATATATACATACATATATGTATGTGTGTGTATATTTCTGCTTTTTTGTTATAGGAATGCTTCCAAATTTTCAAATGTCTCTCTTTTGCTGAATGAGTTCCAATTTTGAGAATCAACATGTTTGGTTTGGATAAAGATCATGTGTTCTCTATCATAACCGCCTTTTGTTTTTCTTCCAGGTTGTCCTTCACTATAGGGTATTTATATTTCCAATCAATCCCTGCTCAATTTCCTGCTTCTTTGCTGAGATATCTCACTGTGGATTCAAGTGTTCTATTCCTCTAATTCTTTCTGCCATAGAAACTCTAGATTCTGCAATTTGTTCCCTTTCATTTTCTTTCAAGATTTGATTTTTTTTTCTCTTGAAACATTAAAGAACATCCTGCTGCAGCAATATCCCCAGATATGAATTAAAAATCTCCATAATTCATCAGATTTTTTTCAGACTCTTCTGTCTTGAAAGCAGTTTGTTTTGTTATTTATTAATTTTACTTTCATCATTCTTAAAATTGTATGTATTTTTTGGTTATCAAAATTTTTATTTTCTTTAGTTTTTTTTCTCTAGCTTTTAAAATTCAGTTGCATGTCAAGTACATTAATTTGGTTTTCTTTTATTGATGAAATTGTTTAGGGATATTTCCCCTACAAATCTGTTTTGGCAGCATTCCAAAATCTTTGTTTCTTTGATTTTCTATTTACTATAAACAGCTCTTTAAGATTTAGGCTTTATTCTGCAGTTAAGTTTGGATTTTTTTAAATCAAATTATTGATTATAATTTTATTTTATTGTGATCAGTAATGAAAGTTTTCACATTTTCTATACTTTTCAATGAAGTTTTTGCTACCTAGAACAGTTTTAATTTTATATAGGATTTAATAATATCTATTATGCAATCTATGCTAATAAGCACTGATAATACAATTTAAAACATCCTCAACCCATGGCATGCTATAGTGACCTGCTTTTTTGTGACTCTCATGATCCACAGGCATCATGGTTTTGCCATTCATTTTTCAATGTTCCATTGAAGAGTGACACATATTATGAAACTCTGTGATAATACTATTGAATAACAAATGCATCAAATGTTTCTCAGGTCCTCCATCTGACAGATTAAGGTTTTTCTATTACAGTCTACAAAAAAAGAGTGTGAGTGGTGGGGTTATGCCACCCATTGCTTTCCTACACTGTGCCCATGTTGTAAAAACAAAACAAAATAAAACATCCTGGTTCTTGCTTTGAGTTTCCGTCTCAGAGAATTATTTTATTCATTTTGCAATGGAAAGTTAATCAAATTGAATCTCTATGAATCTGCTATGGAACTGAATAGTTTCAAACATCTTTAGTGCAGTCAACTGCCACCATCTTCTATCCCCATATATATTTCTACAGCCATTTCCATGACTAAATGGTCTGTCTGGCAGGAACTAAAAGAGGGACTCTATAATTATGCCCCTTTTGTCTTCACCTGTTATCCTCCCCATACTTCAAGTCATAGCTCAAATGCTTCCTTTTCAAAAGGTCTTTCTTGGGGGCAGATCCAAGATGGTGGAGTGAAAGCAGCAACTTGCTTGAGCTCTCCCCCAAACCCCTCCAAATACCTGTAAAAAATGTCTCTAAACAAATTCTAAAGCAGCAGAACCCACAAAAAGACAGAGTGAAACAAATTTCCACCCCAAGAGAGTCTGGATAGTTGCTCAGAAAGGTCTATTGCACCAGGAAGGGGAAGGAACTCAGTTTGGCATGGGCACACAGGCAGCAGTGAGCCTGGGACAAGCCTCAGAAGACTGAATCGCAGGCAGCTGTGGTGGTTTCCAGACTTCTCAACCCACAAATGCCAAAGACAACTTAGAAGATCAGTGGGAAAAGTCTGTGTCTGAAGTGAAAGACAAGCTAGGTCTCAGTCGCAACATCCAACCATGGCCTGTGGGGCAGCGGCTGCCTCCTGAGCTTCTGACCCACAGACTGAGGGGGAATCGAGTGGCTGATCAGAGGGAGATTGCAGGGATCTCTTTGCCAGTGCTGAGGCAGGAATCTCTTGATTTGCCCATGCTTGGATCTGGTTCACATTTCAGAGAGGTGCTCATAGGGCAAGAAGGAGTGCTGGCATGATGGAGTTGTTGTGGCTGTGGAGAGGAAACACCTTGGCCCTTATCATAGCACCTTGGAAGAAATGAAAATTTACAGGTCCCTAGAAGTATCTCTGGAAACAGCTGTACAAACCCCCAAAGCTTGGGACAGTACATTCTTCATATTGGAAACAGACTTTTACCTTAACAAAGAGTTTAAAGTTCAGGTAACTGGCCAGGATCATGAGTAAGCAGCACAAAAAGAGTCAGACTATATTATCTTACTTTGGTGACAAAGAAGATCAAATCATACAACCAGAAGAAGAAAACAAAGTCAAAGCTCCTACATCCCAAGCCTCCAAGAAAAGTATGAATCAGTCCCAGGCCTCAGAAGAGCTCAAAAGGGATTTTGAGAAGCAAGTAAGAGAAGTAGAGGAAAAACTGGGAAGAGAAATGAGAATGATGCAAGAAAATCATGAAAAACAAGTCAACAGCTTGTGAAAGGAGACCCAAGAAAATACTGAAGAAAATAACAGCTTAAAAATCACCTAACCCAAATGGCAAAAGAGGTCCAAAAAGCCAATGAAGAGAAGAATACCCTAAAGAGCAAAATTGGACAAATGGAAAAGGAAGTCCAAAAGATTACTGAAGAAAATACTTCCTTAAAAGTTAGAATGGAGCAATTGGAAGCTAGTGACTTTATGAGAAATCAAGGCACTGTTAAACAAATCCAAAAGAATGAAAAATTGGAAAACAATGTGAAATATGTCACTGGAAAAACAACTGACCTGGAAAATAGATCCAGGAGAGAGAATTTAAAAATTATTGGACCATCTGAAACCCATAATCAAAAAAAGAACCTAGGCATCATCTATCAAGAAATGATAAAGGAAAACTGCCCTGATATTTTAGAAGAAGAGGACAAAATAGAAATTGAAAGAATTCACTGATCACCTCCTGAGAGAGATCCCCAAAAGAAAACTCCTAGGAATATTGTAGCCAAATTCCACAGTTCCCAGGTCAAGGAGAAAATATTACAAGCAGCCAGAAAGAAACATTTCAAATATTGTGGAAACACAATCACGATAACACACGATTTAGCAGCTTCTACATTAAGGGACGTCAGGTCATAGAATATAATATTCCAGAGGGCAAGAGAGATAGGATTACAACCAAGAATCACCTACCCAGCAAAACTGAGTATAATCCTTCTGGGAAAAAAATGGTAAATCAGTGAAATACAGGGCCTTCTAGCATTCTTGGCGAAAAGACCAGAGCTGAATAGGAAATTTCACTTTCCAATACAAGACTCAACTGGAACATGAATAGGTAAACAGGAAAGAGAAGTCATAAGAGACTTATTAAGGTTGAACTGTTTACATTCCTTCATGGAAAGGTGATATTTGTAACTCATGAGACCTTTGTCAGTATTAGGGGAGTTGGAGGGAAAAAATTATATGTATGTAGATAGATAGATAGATAGATAGATAGATAGATAGATAGATAGATAGATAGATAGATAGA
>NW_020955186.1:694480-706916 GCF_900497805.2 Vombatus ursinus
AGATAGATAGATAGATAGATAGATAGATAGATAGATAGATAGATAGAGGGCACAGGGTGAGTCGAAGATGAAGGGATCATATCTGGGGAATAAAATTAAGGAGTGAGAGAGGATTATACTAGGAGAAGGAGAAAGGGAGAGGTAGAACAGGGTAAATTATCTCACAAAAAAAAACAGAAAAGAAAAGGCTCTTACAATGGATGGGAAACAGGGGAAGGTGAGAGGGAATGAGTGAATCTTATGTTCATAGGATTTGACTTAAGGAGGGAATAACATATGCACTCAGTTGGGTATGGAAATCTGTTTTACTCTACAGGAAAATAGGGTGGAAGGGCACGAGAGAGTAGGGAGATGATAGGGAGGAGGACAGATTGGGAAAGGGGATAATCAGAAATAAATACATCTGAGGAGGAAGAGGGTTGAAAGAAAGAATAGAATAAATGAGGGTGGCAGAACAGGATTAAGGGAAACAGAGTTAGTTTTTCACAGCATGTCTACTATGGAAGTGTTTTGCGTAACTGCACCAGTATAACCTGTAGTGCGTTGCTTGCCTTTTCAATGAGAGTGGGTGGGGAGGGAGGAAGGGAGAATATTTGGAATCCAAAGTTTTAAAAACACATGTTTAAAAAAAAGTTTTCACATGCACCTGGGAAATAAGAAATACAGGAAATGGGGTACAGAAATCTATCCTGCCCTACAGGAAAATAGAAGGGGAAGGGGATAAGAGAAGGGGGGGGAGAGATAGAAGGGAAGGCAGACTAGGGAAAGGGGTATTTAGAATGCATGCCATCTTGGGGTGGGGGGAGGGTGAGGTGGGGTGAAAATCTGGAACTCAAAATCTTGTGGAAGTAAATGTTGAAAACTAAAAATAAATAAATTTATTAACAAAACAAAACAAAACAAACAACAAAAAAAAACCAAAATGTCTTTATTGATTCATTCCTCTCAAGCCCAGAAGTGATTTCTCCCTCATCTGAACCTAAAGAATTTTATCCTTCTCTTATACAATTACAACATTCTAATGTATCAGTATCCATGAACCTATCATTCCATCTTCTACTAGTGTGTAATTTCTAGAGGTCAGAGGTCACATTTGTTTTATTTGGCATATCCACCTACCACCAAACACAGTGACTTGGATGAGGTAGTTCTTTGTTTTTGAGACAATGCATATTAATCATGAATAAAATTTATATTATTCTTAAATTTTATGAAGTGATTATTTAAAATAATTTTGGAAGACTGGTAGAAATCTCCATTCTGCAGATGTGTAAATTAAACCTAAGGATATCAAGTGACCTGTTTAACATCATCTATCGGTTATATGTTTGACCTCTGCCTTAATCTGAATACTTATGAACTTTATCTTGAAGATAATTTTCCATTATGGAACATTCATCTTCAATTAATTAAATAAATGAAAAAGCAATGTGAAAAAAAATTGGGGAAACATTCAAATGGAAATAACAAGTTTTAGATTGAGTGGTACAATGACTATTCCTTAAATAAAAATGTTTTTGATTGAGTTTTGTTGTGTTTTGGTTGTAGAGAAATATAGTTAAGAAAAATAGGAGTTAGTTCTGTTTTTTGTGTTTTCAACTGAATAAAAAAGTTAATTGAATGACTTCTGATGAAGTCACATTTGTGTTCTTTCTTTTTTCATGTTATTTTCTGTCTCCTATCCCTTTGGTTATTTCTGTTTGCTTTGAGAATACTAATTATTCAAAAAAATTATCAGAGAAATGCACACACATAAAACCTTTACCTTTCAGATTAGCAATATTTTAAACCTGATAAAAATACTTCCAAATGTAATTTACTGCCATTTTCTAATTTTATTTTATTCTTTTGTTTGCCTTTCTTTTTAAATGAGCCATATCAATGCATGAAAGTGATTTTTTAAAAGACGTTGTTTTGGGATCTTACTTACTTTTTTATGGTAACTTGTCAACTTTCTAAACTCTGATTTTCTCCTTTGATTTATACATATGGATATTTTTATCTCTATGCATTGCTAGGTATTTATTCAGCTTTTGTCCAGTTCTTCAGTTCTTGAACAAATTTGCTCAGTAGAAGAGTAGGAGAATGTTTGCATTGATTAAAGTTTCCTAATGCATATTACAAGCTCTGATTTATAGTGTACACAAATTATTCCTGTTACTCATTTCCAAGAACATAGATTTTCTTTAAAAATAAACTTTCATTATAAGGAATGTAAGAAATTCCCTAAGAGAAACAAAAATAATTTCATAGTGTTTCAGGAATAAGCCTTTCCTGGAGGGGATTTTAAAAAATCATGAAGGAAATATTAAAATGTAAATGTAAAAATCTGTTCTTTCTCACAGAAGTGTTTGAATCAAATGGGGAAACCAGCCTTATTGAATTTCATTTTTAGTTCTGAATGGATTCCCAAAAGGAATCATGGAATATGCATTTTAGTTGTACTCATTTTACTAGTATTCATGTTATTTTTATGTAAGAATATATGTGTGTAATATAAATTTATCCTAATATGTTTCTATTATTCAATATAAGCAACATTTCCATTGCTTCTGAGTAAATATTAGAAAAATGTACTGTATAATTATCCCCATAATTTCAATAACATTATACTTTAGACAGAAATAGTGAATTCTTTACACATGGCTGAGTGAATTGGATTGGTAAGCATAACTCCATTATATCATCTCAAAGCAGCAATAAATATATTAGCCAAATAAATCACAGCAGCAACAGCAGAAACAGCAACAACAATAACAACAATAAAGACCATGAGAGAGAAGAAAAGACATCCTCAGAATGAAAACTTTAGGTTAGTAAAAATCATAAAAACAGAGAAACACTAAAAAAAGAGCAAATAAAAACATTTCCCTAATATAATAAAATTCATTAAGCAAAATAAAAAAGGTAAAATTTCCTGAGCAACAAAAGAGTAGTCTTGCAATAACTGTAAATGGAACCTTAGAAAAATGTAATTGAGTAATGGTAAGAACATCCAGAATTATTGAGAATATGTATCAAATAATTTATGAAAGATATACAGAATGAAATTAGAGCCGTTCTTGAGAAAAAAATTTAAAAAAAGAATTAACAGTTTATAATAGAACATACAAAATCTTACTAAAGTTGTATATTGCCAGAAAAAAAAACTCATGATAGAAATAATTTTAGAAATTCTGAAATGTATACAGAAAAGACATGATTGCAAAGATAAATGACAAACAAATTGAGAGGAAAAAAATTCAGTTCTTCACAGAATTAGTCAATTGATTCTAAATATTGGGTTCATTAAGTCAATTTAAGAATTATTCAGTGACCCAACCCAGCTGGAGTTGGGGGGAGCATGAAGAAACAAAAAGTCTGAATATTGTATTTTAGTAAATCACTAAGAAAAGGAAACTTGAAAATGATCAACCAAGGTAATAAAGTGCAGTTAAACATCAATCTCAAGGTTTAATTTACTTAGAAATGTAGTTGTCAAGTGTCATAACTCACAGATTAAAAAAAAATTATAATCTTACAAGTAATGAGGAGAAGAAAGCTTATATTTGAAAGAGCACTCATTACTATAAATTCCCAGGACCACTCATCAACTTTCAGAAGGAATACAAACACACACACACACACACACACACACACACACACACACACACACACACCAATAACTGCATGTATTTATATATGTATATAAATACACATGCACACATATGGAATGCTATATGCTAAAAAACAAAGAAAAAAATTTGTCTCTAATCATAGCTTATGCCCATCTCTGAGGTCGCTTAGTATTCATAATACATGTATGCTGGGAAACTGGAACCATACCATTCAAAATTATTTTCACTGGAAATTTAAAATATAAAACTCCTTTATGAAAGTGACTGCTTGTAATGCAAAATATATATGACAGTTTTAGGGAAGCATAGAAAGATTTGCACAAAGTGATGCAGAGTAAAAGAAAGCACATCTGAGAGAACAATGCTTATGCTAATGACAATGTAAATAAGAACAATGTAAAAGTAAAACTTTTCATTTCTAGAATTGGAATGGACTTCATAAGTCATCTAAACTGAACCTCTCTTTTTTAACATGAGAAAAATAAGGTTTAGGCAGGTTAAGATGCTGGCAGGTTAAATAACTTGCTTAAAATTTGAACCTGGTTCCCCTGAATATAGAACTGTTTCTCCTTCCATTTGCTATGCTGACTCTCTATATTCAGAATTCATATACAAACATGATAATGGTACAGTTAGTAAAGTTAAAACATGTCCTTTCTATTATCAAGCTAAAAATAAAGTTAAGTTCCATGTCATTTGAAATAACTATTTGTTTGGTGTTGAACATGTTTTGTGTATGTGTTGGAGAAGTTATTTTTAGTGTTTATTGTTTGGCATGCCCTTATGTAAAGATGGCTTATGAAGTCCATTCATGTTCCAGACACTATTATTCATCTACACCACTAACTCCAGCCTTTCCAACCCACTCTCTTCTCAAAATGTATCACAGTATTTTGACTTCACTTTCCTTTCTTTATAGTCTTGACTATATAACTAATTTAAATTTATATTGAATTCTACCTTTAAATATTTTATTATTTTCTCCTACTGCCATTCATTTATCAACAACCTTCAACCCTGGTAACTTCTATTAACTACCTGTAATCCTACCCTTATGTTGCTAAATATTTTTTTCTTTTTTATTATTAAATTTTATTTTTAATTGATGGAATGAAACAAGCATTTCCATAACATAGTACAATAGAAAAGATGATTGCACATGAAACTGCACATCTACTATGAACAACCTGCTATTCCTTTCACATATAGAACAAAATTGCCATGCAAATTTTCCCTCCCCCCAAAACCAAAGATGGCTACCATTAGACATAAATAGGTATATATGTAAAATTATTTTATACTTACTTCTATTTATCAGTTCTCTGGATTCAGATAGCATCTTTCTTCATATGTCCTTTATCATTAACTTGGGTATTTATAATAATCAAAATAATTTATTTATTTAAAATCATTCTTCAAAAATATTGCTGTTACTATACACAATGATCTCTTGGTTCTACCCTTCATTATTTTGTGCAAGTCTTTCCATGTTTTTCTAAAATCATTGAGCTCATCATTTCTTGTAGTACAGTATTGTTGAATCACTATCATACACTACGACCTGGTTCAGCCACTGCTCTACTAATGGTCATCCCTGCAATTTCCAATTCCCTGCCACCACAAAGAGAGATGCTATAAACATTTTAGAACATATAGGTTCTTTCCTTTTTTTCCCTAATTATCTTTGGAAATAGATTAAGTAGTGGTATTGCTGAGTCAAAAGGTATAGGCAGTTTAATAACTCTTTGGGTATAAATTCCATATAGTTCTCCAAAATGATTGGATCAGTTCACAATTCCACCAACAATAAATTAGTGTCCCAACTTTTCCACATCTCCTCCAACATTTGTTACTTTCACCTTCTATCATTTTAGCCGGTTTGGTAGATGTAAAATTATATTTCAAGTTTGTTTTAATTTGCATTTCTCTAATCATTGATTTAGAACATATTTTCACATAAGTTGTTATGATTTCTTTATTGGGAAACTGCCTGTTCATATCCTTTGACCATTTATCAATTGAGGAATGATTTATATTCTTATAGATTTGACAAACTTCTTTATATATATTTAGATATGAGACCTTTATCTAATATACTGTTTGTAAATTTTTTCCCACAATTTAGTGCTTTCTTTCTGATCTTGGTTATTTTTTTTTTATTTGTACAAAAACTGTTTAATATAAAGTATTTGAAATTATCCATTTTATACTTAACTTTGCTCTCTACTCTTGCTTGTTCTTAAATTCTTCACCTATCCATAAGTCTGATAAGCAATATGTTCCATGTTCTTCTAATTTTCTTGTAAAGTATCTCTTTATATCTAGGTCATGTATCTATTTTGACCTTATCTTGGTAAATGGTATAAAGTATTGGTCTATGCCCAGTTTCTAAATATTTCTTAAGGAAAATATACAACTACTGGTCAGTTCCACTGCAAATTTATATTGTTTAGTTTTAACTTGGCCCTCATTTCTACACCCTTTGTCTGATTCTCTATTCCATTTCTCTCAGGATTTTGCCAGACCTTCAATCTTCTCAAACTCTCTATGCCTCCCCTCTTTACTTTTTCTCTCAGAATAGGCCCTGATTTAGTACTGTACTAAGAAAACAGATTCCTTGAAGCACTTTCTGTGATTCTTTTCATATCTTAAGGATGATAGTATGGTAAACAAATTATCTGTTATTCTTCCTACCCAACACCCTTCCATATCCTTAATGATTTCTTCTATGCTGCAATACATAAGAAAGTCATTGTTGCTTATATATTGTAGCTTTATGCTGTTCTGTAATTATTCTTAAAAGATTTTTATGGATCATGATGTCATAATACCACATCAAGAGAATCACAAAAGAGTATTGTTGAAAAAAAATTATACCATTGCAGATCATCCCCTGCAACATTGACTTTCTATCTTTTTGTGTCTTTCCCTGTATTTTCCCATCCCACCCAAATTGTTGGATACCTTCCTCTTGTTATTTTAGAATCCTTTGTACAAATGTACTACCTGGCTTATCTCTAAAGTTTTTTTTTTTAATATTTTAATGGGTCTAATTTCTCAATAGAATAAGTGGGTGGCTGGTCCTATAATCAAGCTCCTTGAATTTCTGTTCAACACATTTCAGGCAAGGTATGTTTTCAGTATTAATTTATAAGCAATGGAAAATCTGTGCTTATGAGTAAATATATATTCATAAGTTAAAATCTTCAACTTTCAATTTTGAAACTCTGACTCTTAGATTGCACAAATATTATCTACCTTTAACATTTTTTGGTTCCTCTGGTCTGGGCTATCAGAGAAATAATCCTATTTAAAATATTATGTACCCACAAATGTTGTTAAAATTAGAAAGTAGAATTCAGAAAAGCAATGACAAATAAAATTATATTTGGATAAATATTCTCCTATTTAAATTTGCTATAGTGTGAAAATATTTCCTTTTTTGTGTGTATGTGAATGTTTTGTAAGAAAGGTAAAATGAATCTTTTAGAGAAAAACATATTATATAACATTTTTGTGCTATAAAAAAACTGGGTAAGTTTCATAACTAAGAAAATAAAATTAGATTTAAAAAAAATTATCCATGATGAAAATACCGACTTGAGAGTACTGCTAAAACATATCTTCATTTAAACACACATATGCACACACAAATATACACATGAACACACACACAAATATGTATTTCGTAGCACTAGTAACTACTTAGACCAGTACTGTTCCCACTGCCTTCCTATGCATACGTTCACTGTAAAGCAGTTCAAAACCAGCCTTCTTTACACACCAATTATGAATACTTGATTTAACTTGATATTTAATTAATAAGTCCATAATACATACAAAGCTCTGCACTGGGTACTGAAGATACATAGACAAAAATTTGTAATCATGCATTCTAGAAGATTAAGTTCCACTGGGAAAGGGGAGAGTATAACATGCATTTGCTTCAATTTGTAGATTAATCTGTAATTTTAGTAATGTGGGTAAACCCTCTGTGCAGACTGCAACTCATAAAAATCACATCATACTGTGTTATTCCTGTCTCTACCCTCTTAAAAACATCTATGGAAGTGCTAGGGTATTAACAAATTTTATGAAATGTTTAAAGATCAATTTATCACCCCGTGTCATACAATATTCTCAAAAGGAGAGGAAAAAAAGATACACTCTGTAACTCCTTTTATAAAATTCATATGGTCTTGATACTCAAACCAGTGATCATGGAGAAAAGAAAAAGAATTGTAGATCAATATCATCACCATTGTTTTAAATTTTTAAAAAAAAATAAGAAAAAGAATGAAGCTACTTACCCCAAAATTGATTACTACCAACTTAAATTTATACCAAAGATGGAAGAATGTGATTTTAGACTTAAAAACCAACCTCATCTTACCTGTCATTCTTTATCTGATCTATTCTGAATTAATTCAAATTCCCTTCATTATTTCCATACTGTTAACTATTTTCTCTCTTCTGGGCATTCTATTCTTTAGTCTGGGGCAATGAATTATACTATTTTAATAAAATGGGATGACTATATTGTTGTCCCAGCGTGTTATACTCATTTATCAACCCATTATACTTTAGTGGCAGTGAAACAGCTCTGATTAAGGTTTAAATACATCTTGTAATACATAATCTGACTCAATAGGATTTGAATCTTAAAGGCATATCTCCTAAAGTCTGGCTATTTCTATCTAGGTTCAAGTCAGGTAGCTAAAAATAAGTAGATATTAGGGCCTACTATTAATAACATCAAACTTCACATCTTTTTCATCATCATCGTCATCATCATCTATATTTATTAAGCACTTTCATCACAAGTCCATGAAACATGCAGAATATACAGTACCATTGCATATTAAGAAGAGCTATTGATGTGGAAAAAAAAGATAGTAACCAAAATAGGAAAATGCAGTGGAAGGCATTTGCCTAAAGATCAATGGAGGGAATAAGTAAATAAATTTTGTCAAATAATTACAAAATGGACTATCTTGAAAGAAGGAGGAAATAGATGAGGAGTTAAGGAATTTATCACAAATATGGCATAGAGTGATGACTTTTTGGAACATCAGTTATCTGTACAATGTGACTTTTATATAAAGTAAAATAGCTAACATATTTTTGGATTGTTTAAATAAAAATCATCTTATAAATCATTAGATGTCATTTAATAACATCAACCTGAATAACTAATGGAAAAATTACAAAAGAGGTATTTCATTTAATAAAAAAAAATTGTCCAATGATATTAAGAGTTCATTTCGGTTTCATATATGAATAAAAGTGTTAAAGTGCACTGAGAAATGGGATTATAAGATGAAATAAATCAAATATGAAAAATATTCTGATAGAAATCTATATGATATTAAGAAATCAAGGGCTTTGTTTTCCTAAAGCAATAACAGAGAAAATAAAACTTCCTTGCCAAAAAGAAGGAAAAGAACTGATATTCTTAGAGCACACAATAAATAGGTCAAAAGTCTACAGAAATAATTTTGGAACAAGTAAACAACAATTTGCAAGCAATAGTAAAGTTTAATAAAAGTACCCACCATTGGACTTGTTTAATATATGAAAGTGACTTAGTAAGAGATGAAGTTTATGGAATAAGATCTAGAATTGGAAATTAAAGACACTTCATTGGTAACTTATACATAAATTCAGCTAGCAGTATCTTAACTAAGAAAGATTCAATGAATGACTGAGTTATACAGATTTGTCAGTGGAAATTTAGGGGTTTATGATGGCAATTTAAAAACATATAGTATCCACTAGAAATTTCAGGATTATCCTTAAGGACCACCAATTAAGTGATGAGATTATTCATGGAAGTAGAGAAGACTGTGCAGCCCATCACTGTCAGTTGTATACATTTAGCATCTACCAAATATCTATACAGATAACACCTGATGGCTAGAATCATACATAAGATATTCATTCCCTTTCATGAACTGATGAACAATAAATAACCCATCTGGAAAACTCAGTCAACATACTCTGTTGAGACTGGACCTCTATACACTAAACAAATCTAATTTTTCTATGCTACACACTACAATGTGAAAAAAAATACAAATCATATATCTTTTTTTGGATTTGTGTTAGTTTATAAAATTATTGATTTTACTCTATTCACTATTTGTCCAACATTCTTAATAAGCATCTTATTAATAGACCCCAATCAGCATTTTTTGTACCTAAGTCAAGCAGCACATCTTAAATTCAACCATGAGGATAAGAAACCCTAACTTCCTTTCCTTAGGAGGAAATCCCAGGGTACTGACCCATTGAGAATATATAGATTACAGGGTCTGAGACCCAATTACAAACAGGCATATGGACACCATGAAACTTCAACTATAAAGGTTATTGTTTAGAGAGAAAGAGAATAGAGGACCATTTACGAGAATCTCACCTTATGTAGCCACATTGGCGAGGAAGCATACTATCTGTACCTTTCATGGTGAACTAATTATTATTGTAAACTAGTTACTATACTGTACTGCTGAAAGAATGAACATACTGCCAATACATGTGACAACTTTTTAAAACTGCACAATGTTTTAAAACAATCATTTTTCATTTTTTCATCTTCTAAGTACAAGTCTTTTGAGCAAAAGTTCCAGTTGTTTCATTTTGATTAAGTCTCTGCTTATTAGTCCTTGATGCATACATTTAAAACATATTCCTGCCTTTACAACAAAACCACTTTTGAGTTTATTTTCTATTAACATGTTTTTAGTCACTACATTCATACATTATATATATATATATATATATATATAAAATACAATTTTAAGTGATATTTACTATTCTCGACCTTCCTCTCAACCCCACCATAAGGAAAAAAAAAGAAATTAAGGTGACTGGTAGGATTTCTTATTTCTATTTGATTTGTTTTCCTTCTTCTCTATGTTTGTCATGCATGTGAAAATTTTAGAAATAACTTCTGGAAACAGGACAGATTTTATGAGTAAGCAGAGTAGGTAGTTGTCTATGCATTATCATTTAGAGGTTGAGTAGCTCCTAAAATTGAATAGCATCCTAAAATATTTATGTGTGCATTTATCATATTTAGAAATTCTTATGCTTCCTGGCAAACCCTCTGCCTTGTGTCTGCAGCTTTAGTGTCCTTCTCCTAGTGACACTCAATCTCCTCTGCCCTTAGGGTACTAAGCTCTGATTGGTGAGCATTTTACCTTATCTCACCAGGTCTTACCACAAGACTTCCTGACTATCTCCATGCCATTCTGCTTCATGGTACATGTTTCTAATTCCCTCCTTCCTCCACTTCTCTCTTATTTTTTTTCTAAATCTAGTTCTAAACCTAGTAATCAAATCAATGTAACCATCCCTAGAGAGAATATATCAATAAACTGCTCTGTAGATTCAATCCCTACCCTTCTAACTTTCCAGTTCAAAGTATTCCTCCTTGGCCACCACAGCTACATATGTGCTATCATCCTCTAAACTGTAAATTGCTTGAGTGTCAACGAAAGTAGCCACTATGGAGGAGAGGGGCAGGAGAACCTACCAAAAAAAGAGTAAAACAAATTTCCAGCCCAAGACAACCTGGATGGCTGATCAGAAAGGTATATCACGCCGGGCTGGGAGAGGAGCACAGTTTGGTGTGGGCACACAGGCCGCAGTGACCATTGGAGTAGGCCTCAGAGGACTGAATCACAGGTAGCTGTGGCAGTTTCCAGACTTCTCAACCCACATATGCCAAAGACAACTTAGAAGGTCAGTGGGAAAAGTCTGTGACTTCAGTGAGAGAAGAAACTAGGTCTCAGGCACAAGTCCTGAGCACAGGCCATATCTGCCTCCTAAGCTTCCTACCCACAGACTGATGGGGAATCAAGTGGCTGATCAGAGGGGGATTGCAAGGATCTCTTTGCCAGTATTGATGCAGGAATCTCTTGCTTTGCCTGCGCTTGGATATGGGTTACAGGTCTGAGGGGCAGTCCTGGGTGTGGTGGAGCTTGCTGTGGTGGTGGAGAGGAAACACCTCGCCCCTTATCATAGCACCTTGGAAGAACTGAAAATTTTCAGGTCCCTAGAAGTATCTCTGAAAACAGCTGCACAAACCCTATACCTTGGGACAGCACATTCTCCACATTGGAAACAGACTCTTACCTTAACAAAGGGTTTAAAACTCAATTGGTTGGGATCATGAGCAAGCAGCGCAAAAAGAGTCAGACTATATTATCTTACTTTGGTGACAAAGAAGATCAAAACATACAACCAGAAGAAGAAAACAAAGTCAAAGCTCCTACATCCAAAACTTTCAAGAAAAATATGAATCATCCCAGGCCTTGGAAGAGCTCAAAAGGGATTTTGAGAAGCAAGTAAGAAAAGTAGAGGAAAAACTGGGAAGAGAAATGAGAGTAATTCAAGAAAATCAAGAAAACCATGAAAAGCAAGTTAACAGCTTGCTAAAGGAGACCCAAAAAAATACTGAAGAAAATAACACCTTAAAAAATAGCCTAACCCAAATGGCAAAAGAGGTCCAAAAAGCCAATGAAGAGAAGAATGCCCTAAAGAGCAAAATTGCACAAATGGAAAAGGAAGTCCAAAAGATTACTGAAGAAAATACTTCCTTAAAAATTAGAATGGAGCAACTGGAAGCTAGTGACTTTATGAGAAATCAAGGCACTGTAAAACAAATCCAAAAGAATGAAAAATTAGAAAACAATGTGAAATATCTCATTGGAAAAACAATTGACCTGGAAAATAGATCCAGGAGAGAAAATTTAAAAATTATTGGACTATCTGAAAACCATGATCAAAAAAAGAGCCTAGACATCATCTGTCAA
>NW_020955186.1:716916-728467 GCF_900497805.2 Vombatus ursinus
TTGACAGATGATGTCTAGGCTCTTTTTTTGATCATGGTTTTCAGATACCAATAATTTTTAAATTTTCTCTCCTGGATCTATTTTCCAGGTCAATTGTTTTTCCAATGAGATATTTCACATTGTTTTCTAATTTTTCATTCTTTTGGATTTGTTTTACAGTGCCTTGATTTCTCATAAAGTCACTAGCTTCCAATTGCTCTATTCTAATTTTTAAGGAAGTATTTTCTTCAGTAATCTTTTGGACTTCCTTTTCCATTTGGCCAATTTTACTTTTTAGGGCATTCTTCTCCTCATTGTCTTTTTGGACCTCTTTTTCCTTTTGGGTTAGGTTATTTTTAAGGGCTTATTTTCTTCTGTAATTTTTTGGGTCTCCTTTAGCAAGCTATTGACTTGTTTTTCATGATGTTCTCGCATCTCTCTTATTTCTCTTCCCAGTTTTTCCTCTACTTCTCTTACTTGCTTCTTAAAATCCCTTTTGAGCTCTTCTGAGGCCTGGGACTGATTCATACTTTTCTTGGAGGCTTTGGATGTAGGAGCTTTGACTTTGTTGTCTTCTTCTGGTTGTATGATTTGATCTTCTTTGTCACCAAAGTAAGATAATATAGTTTGACTCTTTTTGTGCTGCTTACTCATGATCCCAGCTAATTACTTGAATTTTAAACTCTTTGTTAAGGTAAGAGTCTGTTTCCAATGTGGAGAATGTACTGTCCCAAGGTATAGAGTTTGTACAGCTGTTTTCAGAGATACTTCTAGGGACCTGAAAATTTTCAGTTCTTCCAAGGTGCTATGATGATAGGCGAGGTGTTTCTTATCCCCACCACTACAAGCTCCACCACACCAGTACTCCTTATTGCCCCAGGACTGCCCCTCAAAACTGTGACCCAGATCCAAGGATGGGCAAAGCAAGAGATTCCTGCCTCAGCACTTGCAACGAGATCACAGCAATCCCCCTCTGATCAGCCACTCGATTCTCCCTCAGTCTGTGCTCTGGAAGCTCAGGAGGCAGCCATGGCCTGCGCTCAGGACTTGTGGCTGAGACCTAACTTCTTCTCTCACTGCAGTCACAGACTTTTCCCACTGACCTTCTAAGTTGTCTTAGGTGTTTGTGGGTTGAGAAGTCTGTAAACCGCCAGAGCTGCCCGCGATTCAGTCCTCTGAGGCCTGCACCAGGGTCGCTGCGGCAACCACGCCAAACTGCGCTCCTCTCCCAGACCGGCGCGATATACCTTTCTGATCAGCCAACCAGGTTGTCTTCGGCTGGAAATTTGTTTCACTCTGTCTTTTTGTGGGTTCTGCTGCTTTAGAATTTGTTTAGAGCCATTTTTAACAGGTATTTGGAGGGGTTTGGGGGAGAGCTCTAGCAAGTCACTGCTTTCACTCTGCCATCTTGGCTCTGCCCCTACAGATTTTTCTGATATTTTAACATAATGCATTAAAGGCACTGGTTCCATCTCTACAAGGCACATGTTTGAAGGAATGACCATCCCAAAATTTACCAGAAATTATGGAGCAAATAGAAAGGCATATTTCTCATTTTTTAAAATTAAATTTATTCATTTTCAACATCCTTTAAAAAAATTGTGCTCTGAATTATTTCCCTCCTTCCCACTGCTCCCTGACACATTGAGAAGGCAAGAAATGTGATATTAATTAAACCTCATAGTTGTTTTAATGTTCATGTATCTAATTAAAAATTATTTAGAACATTTTATGAGCTTATAGATGGGGGCGGAGCCAAGATGGTTGAGCAAAAGCAGTGACTTGCTTGATCTCGCCCCAAAACCCCTCCAAATACCTGTAAAAATGGCTCTAAACAAATTCTAAAGTAGCAGAACCCACAAAAAGACAGAGTGAAACAAATTTCCAGCCCAAGACAACCTGGATGGTTGACTGGAAAGGTATATTGCCCTGGGCTGGGAGAGAAATGCAGTTCAGAGTGCGTGCGCTGGCAAGACAGGCCTCAGCGAACCTGGAGCAGGCCACAGAAGACTGAATCTCAGGCAGCTGTGGCGGTTGCAGACTTCCCAATTGATGAACACCAAAAACAACTTTGAAGGTCAGTAGGAAAAGCCTGTGACAGTGTTGAGACAGAAGCTCAATCCCTTCTTGTTTGTTTTTTTTTTTTTGATAATTAATTTTTAGTTTCCAACATTCACTTTCATAAAATTTTGAGTTTTAAATTTTCTCCCCATCCCACTTCTCTCACCCCCAACATGACGTACAATCTGATATAGGCTCTACATATACATTCATGTTAAGCATATTTTCCCATTAGTCATTATAAAAATAACAATTAGAACTAATGGGAGGAACCACAAGTATGAAGCAATAAAGCAAAACAACAAAGGAAAAAAAGAGCAAATAGTATGCATCCATCTGCATTCAGACTCCACAGTTTTTTCTCTGGGTGTGGATAGCAATTTCCATCATGAATCTTTTGGAGGTGTCTTAGATTCTTGCGTTGCTATGAAGAACCTAGTCTATCAAAGTCAGTCATTGCACAACGTGGCTGTTAATGTGTACAATGTTCTCCTGGTTCTGCTCATTTCATTCTGCATCTGTTCACATAAGTTTTTCCAAGTTTTTTTTTTTTTTTAAGTCTTCCTGTTTATCATTTCTTATGGCATGGTAGTATTCCATTACATTCATATATCACAACTTGTTCAACCATTCCCAACTGATGGGCATCCCCTCAGTTTCCAATTCTTGGCCACCACAAAAAGAGCTGCTATAAATATTTTTGTACATTTGCGTACTTTTCCTATTTTTTATGATCTCTTTGGGATAAAGACCAAAAGTGGTATTTCTGGGTCAAAGTGTATGCATAATTTTATTGCCCTTTTGATATATTTTCACATTGCTCTCCAAAATAGTTGGATCATTTCACAACTCCACCAACAATGTATCAGTGTTCCAATGTTTCCTTCTCCAACATTAGCCATTGTTCTATTTTGTCATGTTAGCCAAGCTGTGATATGGTACCTCAGAGTCATTTTTTTTCATGTTGTGAAAAACTAAGTGTATTTCCCTTAATCCTATCCCACTCCCCATTTATTCTATTCTCTCTTTTGATCCTGTCCCTCCTTAGAAGTGTTTGCTCCTGATAATCCCTTCCCCCTATCTACCCTCTCCCCTCTATCGTCCCCCTGCTCTCTTGTCCTGTCCCCCCCCATTTTCCTATAGGGTAAGATAGATTTCCATATCCAATTGAGTGTGTATGTTATTCCCTCTTTAAACCAAATCCAATGAGAATAAGATTCACTCATTCCCTCTGACCTTCCCCCATTGTAAAAGTCTTTTCTTGTCTGTTTTATGTGAGACAATTTGCCCCATTCTACCTCTCCCTTTGTCTTTTCCAGGACAGTTGTTTTTCCAATGAGATAATTCACATTGTTTGCTGTTTTTTCATTCTTTTGGTTTTGTTTTACAGTGTCTCGATTTCTCATAAAGTCACTTACTTTTGATTGCTCCATTCTAATTTTTAAGGAACTATTTTCTTCAGTGAGCTTTTGAACTTCCTTTTCCATTTGGCCAATTCTGCTTGTGGAAGCATTCTTTTTGTAGGCTTTTTGGACCTCTTTTGCTATTTGGGTTAGGCTATTTTTTAGGGTGTTACTTTCTTCAGTATTTTTTGGGGTCTCCTTTAGCAAGCTGTTGGCTTGTTTTCATGATTTTCTTGCACCACTCATTTCTCTTCCCAGTTTTTCCTCTACTTCTCTTACTTGCTTCTCAATCTCCTTTTTGAGCTCTTTTATGGCCTGGGACCAATTCCTATTTTTCTTGGAGGCTTTGGATATTGGATCTTTGAGTTTATTGTCTTCTGGTTCTATCTTTTGATCTTCTTTGTCGCCAAAGAAAGATTCTATGGTCTGACTTTTTTTGAGAGGTTTGTTCATGATCCCAGCCAATTACTTGAGTTTTAAACTTTTTTGTTAAGGTAGGGGTCTATTTCCAGTGTGGAGAATGTACTGTCCCAAGCTTTGGGGGTTTTGTGCAACTGTTTTCAGAGATACTTCTAAGGACTTGTAAATTTTCAGTTCTTCCAAGGTGGTATGATAAGGGGTGAAGTGTTTACTCCTATCCTGGCCTGTGCTCTGGTCTATGAGTGACCACAAGTACTCCTTTCTGCCTTGGAAATATGAGCAGGATTTCCTCTCCACCACCACTACAAGCTCTACCATGCCAGCGCGCCTCCTCGCCCTAGGACCGCCACCTTGAACTATGACCCAGATCCAAGCACAGGCAAAGCAAGAGAATCCTGCCTCAGCACCAGCAAAGAGATCCCTGCAATCCCTCTCTGATGAGGCACTCAATTCCCCCTCAGTTTGGGGCCAGAAGCTCCAGAAGCCGCCACTGCTCCCAGTCTGCGCCAGGAATGGGGCTAAGACCAACTTTCTCACCCCCCCCCCCCGTAGTCACAGACTTTTCCTACTGGCTTTTTAAGTTTTCTTTGGCATTCATGGGTTGAGAAGTCTGGAAACTGGCACAGCTGCCCATGATTCTAAGGCCTGCCTTAGGTTCGCTAAGGCCTGTTTTGCCTGCACCCTCTCTGAACTGCATTTCTCTCCCAGCCCAGCACAATATACTTTTCCAGTCAACCTTCCAGGTTGTCATGGCCTAGAAATTTCTTTCAGTCTGTCTTTTTGTGTGTTCTGATGCTTTAGGATTTGTTTAGAGCCCTTTTTTACAGGTATTTGGAGGGGTTTGGGGAAGAGCTCAAGTTAAGTCACTGCTTTTTCCTCAGTAATCAATAGTGATTTAAAACATTATCTTATATGACTAGAGATAGCTTTAATTTCTTCCTTTGAAAACTGTTCATATCCTTTGATCATTTATCAACTGGGAAATGACTTGTATTCTTATAAATTTGACTCAGTTCTCTATATATTTTAGAAATGAGGCCTTGATCAGAGACACTGACCATAAAAAATCTTTCCCAGTTTTCTGCTTCCCTCCTAATCTTTTTGTTTTTCTTTGATTATTCTTATTTTATTTTTTTTTCTCATTCTCATTTGATTTTAAAAGTCTTTTTTTTAATTCTTCTGGGAATTCTTTTTGGGCGGGTGACCATTTGGCATTACTCTTTGGGGTGGAAGATAGTTTCTTTACTTCAGTATCTTCCTCTGAAGATGAACCCTGGTCTTCTCTATTTCTATAATAACTTTCTATGGATGAATTTCTTTCTCCTTTGTCTATGCATTGTTTTTTGTTGTTGTTGTTGTTGTTTGTTTGTTTTTTGTTTTGTTTTGTAGTAGCTTAATTTTGGTAATCACCTCTAGTCCTGTAATATGGGATAGGGTGCTTCTGGCCTCATATCTTCTTTCAGTTCTCTTCTCTGGCCTGAAACTGAAACCAAGACCTCCAGCCTTCTTGTAAGTGCTAACAGCCTGCAGTGTCCCTCCCTCATTGCTTCTGCACTCATTAAGTAGGTGCTGGTTCCTTTTGGCCCTCTGAAAGCATCATCCCTGCAGTACAGATGAGTCTGGTATTCCTTGTCAGCAGAGGTTCCCTCCTTCTCCCCCAGCTCTTAAGGTCAACTCTCCTCACTGTCCCAGGGATAAAATTTCTTGTTACTGGGGCCAAGGCAGCCTGTCAACACAACTAACCCCATGGCTTGCTGCTTGTTATTTAAGCAGTCTCAAGCCTAGAGGTGTTTACTCTTCACAGGGACCAAATCTTGTCTTGCAATTTTTATTCAGATCTTCTCCAATTGTGGCAGAAGGATGATTGTTCTGCCCCTACTCTTATCTATTCTTATCAGTTCTTTGTTTGCCCTGATGCTCTATTTTGTCTCTTTTGTGGGGGGTAAAACTTGAGAGCTTGGAATTTTCTGACCTACTCCACTATCTTCCCAGAATCCTCTCTCTACCATGCTATTTCTTAGGCAATACCACATTGCTTTTATGATTGTCACTTTGTAGTATAGTTTAAAATCTGGCACTGCCTTCTTTTACTTTTTTTTTTCACTGATTCCCTTGATGTTCTTGACATTTTGTTCATGACATTTGGGCAATATGTTTTGTATGATTTCACATGTGAGAGGAAGGAGAGAATTTGAAACTCAGAATTAAAGGTAAACAAATACAATACTTTTAAAATAAACTTTAAATAAATATTTGGATGTTTTGCCATTTGGTGCATATATGGTTAGAATTGATATTATTTAACTGTTTATTTCACAATTTACAACAAAACGCAGTTTCCCTAATTATCTCTTTCATGTAGTTCTTTTTATGCTTTTGCTTTGCCTGCAATCATGATTGCTGCCTCTGCTTTCTTTTCCTTTAATTGAAACAAAATAGATTCTGTTCCAGCCTTTTATTTTTACTCAGTGTGTTCCTTTCTGTTTCAAGTTTGTTTGCTGTAAACAACATATTGTTGAATTTGGGTTTTTAATCCATTCTGCTATCTGCTTCTGTTTTATGGGTGAATTCATCCCATTCACAGTTATGGTTACTAATTGTGTATTTTCTCCATCCTATTTTTTTCAGTTTGGCCTTCTCTTTCTCTTTTTCTCCTGTCCCTCTTCAAAAGTCTGTTTTGCTTCTGACTACTGCTTCTCTTAATCTTCTATCCCTTTTCTCACTTCCCTCCCCCTCATATCACTTATCCCTTACCCCTCCCCATTTTGTTTTGGGTAAGATAGATTTCTATACCCAGCTGAGTGTGTGTATGTATTCTTTCCTCTTCTAATCAATTAAAATGAGAGTGAGGTTCAAGAACAGCCTTAAATAATTGTTTTATTCCTCCACTGTTAAAGTTTTTCCTTGACTACCCTATTTTTGTGAGATTATTTTCACTTTTCTTCTTCACTCTTTGCCCTTCTCCTAGTGCATCATTTTTTCTCATCCCTCATTTTTAAAAAATCATCACATTATAATGAACTCACACCTATGTCCTCTCTATGTATAATTTTTCTAATTGTTCCTCCAGAGGTTGCAAGTGCAAATGCTCTTCTTTGCTATGGAACTTTGACTGAGAATTATATTTGGTTAAAGAAACAAGGTCTTGCTTGAAAGAACCCAAAACAATGATGCAGCTTCCACTACCACATCTGCCTTTGAGGACTGTTGCTGGTGTTGCCACTGCATTTACTTACGTCAGGGCACCAATCCAGTGTCACAGAACTCTCCTTTTGACCTAAGTTATCTTGGACTGAAAAAATTATTCTCACTCTGAACTTTTCTTGACTATGCCACACCAGAACTTGATCTGAGATATTATTTAATAGTTGTTTCTAGGACAACATTGGGAGAGTTCAGTTGGTTTGCTTCCTCTGCTCAACCATATTGGTTGGCTTTGCCCACTCTACTCATGATCTAGGGAGGTGGCTCTCCTAGAACCCTGTCATAGGGAATCATTTTCATTTTGATAGACCTCTAGAATCCTTCAACATGTTTACTATTCAGTCATTTAGCCAACATCAAATGAGTTAAGTATATTTCACTTGGACACTGCACATGACAGACAGAGATGTTATAATTCTAAGATCAAGGAAACATGATTTCACTTAGTTACCAGTGGATGGGGAAAGTAGTCTAGGGAGCATCGGGTAAATTCGTATATTCTAAACCTCTACCCATTCACTTCAGAAATGCTTGAGCCCATGAATAGCAGATGAAGAACTTGTTTCAATGCACTTTGAAAGCTCATCTTGTCACCACGTTAAAGAAACTGTGCACAGCCTTCCAGGAAGTCATTGTCTGACACCATACAAGGTTAACATTCATAGAACATAAAAGGTACTCAGTATACATCCAGAGTAGCCTATTGGCTGCCATTTCATTAATACAAATATATTCCTAGGGTGCACTGGGATAAATACACACATAGCATTGCAAACAGTAGCAATAAATCTCTTCTCCTCTAGGACTCTGATGCAACCTTAAGAAACAAAGAAAAAATGGGCACATTAAAGTTCAGAATTATTGTTCATCATTCCTTTAGGTTTATGGCACTTGGGTCCCTATGGTGCTGTCATGCATAGTAAGCAGATCTCAAGTCTCTAACAGGCAATAAACATACCTCTCTGTCTGACTAATTTAGGCTAGGATAAAAAGAAAGTGAGTATATTTGAAAGCCAGTTTATACTGAGTATCTCTCACCTGCTGTTCTGTTGCATCTCTGAAAGCACTAATAAATGAGAAGCCAATTATAACTATATTTGAATATAATTGAACTTCTATGCAATGTTGCCTCATTTTCCCCCAGTTAACATAAACTGGATTTTTATTTTTCAAAGACATTTTTATAAGGCAAGCAATCCACCAAAATCATGTTATTAGTGTATGATGATGATATGCTATAAAAGAATTGAAGTATCCAAACTAATTCTCATGTTTATGAAGGAACATATCCAAGTGGACAACAGGGATGTGAGGAAGTGAAAAATGTTTTATTTCTTCCTTTTAATCAAAGAATCACTGTATTATGTAATACCTATTGCATCCATTGAATTCCTCTTAAAATTTATTTGGATTTGACAGGAGCACAAATATTCATAATACATTAATCATTTTCTTTAAACATGGAGCTTGAGCAAAAATCAATTTCTCTGTCCCTTATTGGAATTTAAAAAATGATTTTGAAATAATGGCCTATTCATAGTATAGAGGTAAATCTTGCTAATGTTCACAGGTATTTCAAATAATGTGGCATCACATGATCAGTTTCAAGAATCAGGTGAATTTCAAGCTGTGCCTGTTGCTGAGGAGAAAAAAGTATTTTTTTTCTCCTCAGCAATGTGAATTTCATTCTTCATTTCAATAATGATCCTATATAAAATATTTAAATCATTATATTGTTAAAAAAATCTAGGTATGGGATTATTGTCTGCCTTAAATAGAAAATGATTTGGCAAAGGCATATAGAACCTAAATGACTTTTGTAAAGCCTAAATTGGACCTTTTGAGCCCTTAACTATAAAGTTTCTAATACTCATTAATACATCTACTAAAATGAAAAATAACAAAAAGGGAAGCAGGAAAACTGTCTTGTAATCTCTTCCATCAAGTTTTAGCCTAAGGCAATTTTAATAAACTTGCTATAAACCTCTGAATATAAGGTCTTTAATAGAAGTGTTCCCATTACTTCTAACTAGACTATTATAAATGGTGATTCACTAATAAAAACCAAAATTTTGCATTTTCTAACTGCTAAAACAAGTCAATTCAGGAGAAATCACTGAAGCTGTTTCAATTTACTCTTTCACAACATGTTACTTAACAGCACTATTAAAATTAGTGGGAATCAATGCTAAGTCAAAATACACGTCCTGATTTTAAAACAAGATAGGGGTACATGAAACCAATTTGCTTTCTTTTCCAAGAAATACAAAACACTAATTCCCTGTCTAGCCATGATGTGATATAGTTTTTAACCTTGCATAATAAATGACAATTCTCTAGTCACATTCTCAATAGACATAGTATGATTCAGTTGGTCAAAAATGAACCATTTATGGTAGCACCTTTGCCTCTTTGAAAAAATTTCAATTTGGAAACATCCAATGTTGTGTTATTTTGATGACCTATTGATTAGTAATGACAAGAATTACTTTAGCAGCTTGACATATCCTTCCCTACTTCCAGGGCAATGTTATAAAGAAACCAGGAGCAGAAGGAAAATGTCAACTTCACTTTGAAATATATTGGATTTAAACTTTTCCAAAAAAAATCAGCACTTTATGGTACAATTGCTATAGGATTAGTTCTTTATTATTACAATGTTAGGTGAGGTTCATGATTTTATTATAATTTATGTGAATTTTCTTTAGTAAGCACAAAAAGATTACAATGATTTCCTTACAAATTAGAACCTAGAAAAAGTGTATCTTAGGATGTCTTATAATGGACATCCACTCATTATTTCAGATCACCACTACTTTTAGCTTTCTTTTGTTTAAAAGATTAAAAAGTGCTAGGTGGGTTATAAAGAAAGAAACACAGAGTTACATAGTGATATTTATATAATAAATAGGGGAATACATAAATATAATGAATATAAATAATGTAATAATAAATAAATGTAAGTAATAAATACAAATATAATAAATAGATGAATAAACTGACAAACCTTAGTGTGAGAGGAAGTTTAGAAAATTATAAGATCAAAACTTTTTTTTGAATATCACTTTTTGATAGTAGGGTGAATTCTAAAGTAATCAGAAGATAAAAGGCTAATGTTAAGAAAGTTATGGAAAACAGATACTTTTTTTAGAAACAAGAAACTCCAATTTTTTCAACATTGCAGTATCTACATCTGTTTCCTTACCTATTTTCTAATGATTTCCGAATAAGTTCAGAAATATTGAAGGGCCCAAAGAAGTTACTTACAGTAAAATACCTTTGGTTTAATGATTTCCTTAAAAGAATTGTTTTACCTATTTGGAACAGAACAGGTTTTTGTTCTAACTTAGTATTAATTTGTAGAATATTGAAAAGCAAAAAAAAAAAATATTGATGAGAGTCTCCAATTGAACCTAAAGTTTCCATTATTCCCACATCAAATTGTGTTTATTAAAGGAAAGTAATGTTCCTAGTAAGAAAAACAAATCCTTGATTTTAAGTGCCAGTTGAAAAGACTGAGATGTTTTAAATATGCCTGAATTATTTCCATTAGATTTGTCTTTTCTTAAATAAAAATTAAGTATTCTAGCAAATTTTACTGTGAAGAGAATGAAAATTAATTCTATGTTCCTTTTAAATGTTATTTTAAAAATAGAGATTTATTCTTCTAGAAAACTATTTGCCCCTTGATGTAATAAAATCAAACTTAATATTACAGCAATTAAAAAATAAGAATAAATACACAAGTATTTTATTATATTTACATCAATAATGCTTCAATGGTAGTAAAATATTTTAATATTAAAATTTATTTTTGTCAAATAAAACTATTAAAAGTAGAAATACATAAATGCTGTTAGTTTTCTGATTTTCATATTTTGCTTATTTTTAATGTTTTCTCCCTACTACATGATTTTTTACATTTCAATCTTTTTATCTTTAGGGAGATCTGTTCATCTTAATTTGTTAATGGTGTACTTTTCAAAGCTCATCTTTGAAGTAGCCTCTTTGGGCAATATTAAAAGAGTCCATTATGCAGTTCTTTCCTTCGAGGAAGTTAAAATCTTGCAGACAACCTCAAGACTCACCATCATGAGACACAATTAGAAAAAAAAATGAGAAACTATATAAAACAATGCCACATTGAAAGCAATCAAGTGTTCAAATGTGCAATGTAAGCAATGAACAAAAAAATATTGAGTACTCATCGAGAGGCGACAAACAAAAACTTAGTGAAAAAAAGAATCAGGCTATTGTTCTATTGTTGTCACTAATCAACTGTATATATTGCCATATATTGCCTCAGCAAATCCTTTAAAATTTGGTTTTCCTGCATGCACATTTGGGTGTATATTTGCATATATATATATGTATATAGATATTATAGATATTATATATATACGTATATGACTATATATGTATGAATGTATGTAGATAGATAGATAGATAGATAGATAGATAGATAGATAGATAGATAGATAGAT
>NW_020955186.1:728483-738398 GCF_900497805.2 Vombatus ursinus
ACCCAATAATCCAACCCCCTCTAATATATATATTTTGGGGGCTAGATCATACAGAAACTTCATTCCAGGGCTTTATCAATTTAATGCAATACCAGTGCAAATTAAAAAAAAGTTATTGTATCTACTCTATGCAAGATATTATTTGAAGTCCTGGCACTCTAAAGACAAAATCAAAATATTTCTGGTTTTCATGGAGCTTATATTCTATTGGCAAAAGGCAAAAAGAATGGAGATTATATCATGTACACAGATGAGTAAATACAAAATATTTTTATGACTAAGACTATACTCTTGAGACATCAGTAAAATATTTACAAGGCCGCATATGAGCTCAGCTTTAAAAGAGCTAAAGATTCTATAATGAAGTGGTAAAGAAGGACCCCCATCCAGGAAAGAGAGATGGATAATCCTTCCCATTCATCCATAAAGAGACTAAGCAAATGATCAGTCAATAAGAGAACTAACAGATACAGGATCATTATAGTCAGTGAATGAGAGTGTGTCTATCTAGATGGTATGATCAATAATATTAAAAGCTGATGCAAAGTCAAGTATGTTGAAGAATTTAAAAAATTAATATCTTTATTCAATAACAAATATTTGGTCACCTTGGAAAGAGCAGTTTAGGTAGATTGGTCCAGTTGAAAGTAATATTAAAAGAGGCAGAATAATAATTATCAGGTATTCAAGTAGAGGGAAAAAAGTGTAAGTTCCCCCCAACACACAACCCCCAAGGAGTTTGGCTGTAAAATGAGTCATAGCTTGAGCTGATGACAAAGTGAAATGAATGTATTTTAAGCTTGGATGTTTGATCCAAATCAAGTTTCATATGTGAAATAAACATGAGTTAGGTCGGATAGAATAGCTTTGGAAGAGCAACCTAAATACAAAAAACAAAAATAGTACAAAGAATAACAGTTTGCAAATGCTAACATGGGCAGAAACAACATTTTTAAACAATTTTTGAAGCAACATAAAATATTGAAAGAATATTTTACAATTTTATCATTGCTGAACATTATAGCCTTTTGCTACTAGTAAGGGGAATATAGGATGTACAGGTAATGAGAACAGAAGGACTGAGAAGTCAGTGATAAAATTCTTTGAAGATTAGGAATATATATTTTTATTAATGAATATGTGACTTCTACAACAAACATCATCATCCCTTTTTGTTAAGTTATATATACCAAATAAGCAAAAAATGAAAGAAAACATAATCGCTAGCTTTAGTTTAAAATCTAGTCTAATTCTTTTCTCAGACATAGCGTTTTAGGAGAGGCATCATTATTTCACTCTCCCTCAGACTTCACAAACTTTATATTTCGTGTATTTCAGGAATCTTTATTATACAAGAAACTCTTATCCATGTAAATAGATTATACTATCAGGTTTAAGTCTAGAAGGAACTCAGATGTTATTTGGCCCATACTTCTGATATTACAGATGAAAAAAATGGATTCAAGGAGATTGAGAGACTTTCACAGGGGTACACAGTGACACAATTAGTAAGTAGTTACACAGTTACTTAGACAGTTAATAACTAGTAAAGGCAGGACTGCAATCCATATCCTCTGCTGTCATATTCTTTACTCTTCCTGAACCATATTTGTCTATAATGGGTAAAGTATTGCTGGTAAACCGAACAAATCCTTTCTATTACATCTGCTTTTTTAAAAAAAAATGGCTTCTGAATTATATGTAAAATTCTTTTCTTATACTACAAATTAATTTTGATATGATAATCCAACAATGTCCTTTACCAAAATAGCTTATTGGTTGACTCACTGGCACACCAAGAGTTAGGTGCCCAAAACATTTATTTTTCATTTAGCTTACTGTATTTGAAAAATATTATCTCGTGTCAAATATTACTCATCCTTTCAGACTACAACTTCCTTATCAACAGCAGAACACACATTCAGGGCACTCAACTACAAACCTGAAGAGGATATTCAAACTCAATTCTGAATAAATGAGTACCACAAAGATGTTAACAAAATAAAAGAATTCAAGAGTAGAGCAACAAATCTGATTAAGCCACCAGAAGTAATGACTTTTGAAGAACAATTAGAGACATTAATATGTTTAGATCAGCTAAAGTGTGACTGAAGGGAATATAATAATGAAAATATTCAATGAGTAAACACCAAAGAGAAGCACAAGATAAATTAGAGTAGTAAAATGCCTTTAGGTTCTTTCTCTCCAACCCATTCTTTACAGAGCCACCAATTTAATCTTCCTGAAAAATGACTTTATCTATGTTACTCCCTAGCTCAAAAAATGAAAATTTTGAAGTTTAAAAAATCCCACACCACTCAGATTGTCCATGTTCTTATTGACTTTTCTTATTGTTCCTTCAAGGTCCAGATCAATACCCTTCTTTATGAAGTTTGCCCAGATTGTTCCCTTCTCTATATTCATAGAATTTATTATGTAAATAATTCATTAACTAATAAGCAAATAATTTAAGTACCACTATGTGCCATTCATTGTCCTAGGTGACAGTGATACAAGGAATTTACATTCTACTAGCAGGCTGCAATATACTCAGAGGGAGTAAACATAGTATAAACCAGAGATAGAGGGAGGAAAACTTGTTGGAATCAGGAAAGAACTCTTGATGTAAATGGAACTTAAACCAAGCTTTGAGGAGATCTAGAGATGTTCCCTCAGGAAGATATGAGATCAATTATTGTATAATGGGGGGGGCAGCACTAGGAAAGCCACAGAAGTGGGAAGATTATATTTTGCGCATTAGATACAGCAAGTAGGCTAGTGTGGCTGAAGTAGCATATTTGAGGGTGATAATATGTAAGCAATCTGGAAAGCCAGGCTAGATTTAGATTTTGAAGGTTAATAAATGCTAAACTCATGAGTTTGAATGTTATCCTAAAAGCAACACTTAACTACAGAAGCATTTTGAGCAAAAAGGAAAATGCCAGAAATACTTATTAAAAATAGGAACTTGACAGCTAAGTAGTATGGATTGGAAAGAAATTACTGAATAGAGGGTGACCAATTAGGAAGTTATTAGATTAGTTCAAGCTAAATTAAGTAAAAACTTAGACCATGATGGTATGGTATGATAAGAAAGGAATGAGCAGACGTGAGGAATGAGGGATGTGAGGGAGATGGAAAACTTGGCAACTGTCTGGATATTGGAGATGGGGGAGAATGAATAGCAGAAAATTCAAGAGTAGAAAAACCTAGGTGCCTGGAAGAATGGGAATTCTTATTGATGGTAGAGGGTTTAAATTTGGGAGACATTGGAAGTACCATAACAAATAAATCAACAATGTTGTAATTAATTTCATTGTATTAAAATGATTTAAAAGATAATGAGAGTACCTTTTGCTTCTAAGATCAGGTATAGGTAAGATAACAGGTATAGATAAGGAATAGTTAAGGAATACATTAGAAAGGCACAGCAATACATAGGAAAGACAATATAAGAATAGGTAAGACAACATCCTTATAAAGGAGATTTACTACCTGGTGAGATTCTGGCATTGTACGTTTGATCTGGGTAGAAGTCTCACTGAATTAGGCATTGATATTTTATATAAATTTGAGTTCTTTATCTGATCGATAGGGTGGCAATTTTAACTTTCAAACAAGTATCAACAAATGGTTTAACACTGTGATATTACATAGTTAGCAAATGAGACCATATAAAGGAATTTCAGCAGAAGTTTCAGACATCTAAAGCAGTGAACTTTTGTTCAATTTGTCTTTGCACAACACACACCACAATAATAATGATGATGATGATGATGATGATGATAATGATGAGGATGACAGTGATGATAAAAATAATAATGATAATAATAAAGAAGTTGAAGTATAGACTTTCTTTAACCTTACCAAAGTAGATGAGACATTTTAGGCAAGAAATTGATATGCTGAGTGGGTGGTGGACCCAGATTTCCAGGTTCTGTTCTTTAACCTGCAGGGGTGTTGTGAAGAGAAGTAAGGAGCCAATACAAACAGGAAGTATGAGGAAGTAACCACAAGAAGGCAGATATGAGATAAAATACATGAGTGGCAGATAGTAGAAATCAAGCTAGCTCTGAAGTAACAGTGGGGATTCTTGACCCAAAGGGATAGGGAAAGATCCAAGCATGAACATGACGTGCATCAAATCTGCATGACTAATCAAAGAGTCTAACTTTCTAACCCTGCCATCTCCCCTTTTCCCTTTTCTTGGAGTAGGGGAGGAATTTGAATATATTGTTGGTTACTTAATCACTTTAATTTTTTTTCTTTCCTAAGAGCTTGGGCAGCATCATTCTTTTTATTTTTTAAATTCTTACTTTCCCTTCTAAGTTGTTAAATGCAAGAAAAAATGTTGACCAACTTAATGTCAAATTGTCAGTTGATTTGGATTTTACATATTGAATACAAGTGCATGGATGTATGTGTGAAATGATAGAAAGAATTTATCTATTTTAAAAGCAAGGCATTTTATTCAGAAGTGATGGGTAGAATGAACCTGTGGGATAGGAGCATTTAGGGTACAATAGACATTTTCCACTGACCTTCTAAGTTATCTTGGGCTGGAAAATTGTTTTACTCTGTCTCTTGTGGGTTCTGCCACTCTATAATTTATTTAGAATCATTATTTAAAGGTATTTGGAGGGATTTGGGAGAGAGCTCAGTTGAGTCCCTTCCTTTACTCCTCTACCTTGGCTCCACCTCCTGTAAGAGAAGTTTAATAGAAGTTTTCCCTTTAGAATTTTTTCTATCTACCATCTTGACTCAATCCTCCACTGGACCTCTTTGCAACTTATTCCTTGTAGCTCCTACCCAGGGAAGAAAGTCTGATGGAGATGTGACCTAATAAATGATTATTTAGGTATTGGAACTCCCCTATCATTAGCATCCTCAGAAAATGAAGACCTAGAAAAGAACAGTGTCACCACTTTAGTCCTAGGGGATGTCAAATTTTCCAACATAAGAAATGATTGTGTTCTTCATGGTGTATATGATATAGTCTTAATAAATGCTAAGAAGGCTTATTCTAATGCACACTCAGACTGGTGACTTGCATCCTACAGACAATGGCTGATTCCATCTCTTCCTTAGTGCTCTATGGGTATCCCAAGGGATTATATTATGTTTTGGTATGTGTTCACAAATATTATTTACCAATGACTAGCACCCCAGTTTCATTTTACCAATTAACGTAAATTATCTTTACAAAGATTTTTGAGTGAAAAAATATGGCAAAAATAGAAGTACAAATATTTTACCCAAATTCTGGGAGTGCACTCTTTCCTCTGGCACTTCAGTCCCTAGACAGAGTGAATTCAAACTTGAAGCAGTTTATGCAAAGCATTCACCCCATCAAATACACTACTAATTGTGGCATATCTGATGAATAAGTCAATGACTCACTCTCTTGACTGCCTTTGATTCAGGCTCTGGATTTATTTCTCAGTGGACTTGTATTTCTTGTCTTCTCTAAAGATCTAGCATTGAATATGCAAGGTTCAAGTCTATGCCTCTATTCCTTAACCTAGGAGCAGGAAAAAATATTGACAGAACCAAGTTTGTAGTAATGCTCGTGATTGGTACACATGATGGTGACTGAAATGAGGAGATAAAAGCCCAATGCTTCTATCCCTTCACAGAACCTTATGGCAGTTCTTATTTGAAGTCAATAATACAAAAAACAAACAAACAAACAAACAAAAAACAGGCATGAGTTACTATTGTCTGCCTTCTAGTTTTGGTTCAGCAGTCACCCAAAAGCTCCTCTTTACCAAAAGGACAGTGCAATGGACAAAGGACAGTATACCTGAAATAATCAGATTAGCTGTGCATTTCCTGAACTGGAGAGCAGTGCCTTTTCAGAAACAGTCTCACTAGCCTTCTCCAAATGGGCTGACAGCAGGCAGAGCATACTACACATGTTCAGAAGGATTTGCATCTCATTGGCCAGTCTCTTGGTAACAATGACATTAAAGAAGATGTATTTTATGCATGAAAAAAGTATTCTCTGAAGGAGTCCACAGGTTAAGCATAATTCCAAAAGAGTCTAATACAAAAAGGCTAACAACTCCTGATCTAGTCTAATCTGCACATTTTGCAGATGGGGCAACTGAGGTCCAGTGAGGTTATCTTTTGTTAAAGGTCAGAAAGGATCAGAACTTGAACAAAGGTAAGTCCTGTAATTCCAAATTTAGCCCACTTTTCAGTATGTTGGCAATGCAATCTTGCAACATTTTATAAATCAAGACTGGTTATAAATCTTTTGAGTTTACCTAATTACAAAATTTCCATCTGTGTTAACTTTCTCACATTACTTTTCCTATGTCAACTCTTTTTAGATATAATGATCTACTAAAATAAACCAAAATGTATCAGTAGAAGGGCATCATCTGCACCTTGTCTGTATTTTGGCTTGTAACTAATAAGCAATAGAGAAGGAATAGATTACAACTTGGCAATATAGTACAAATAGTCACTAGATGGTAATTTTGTGTTTTCCCTAACTCACAATACACTTACATGAATTTTAGTCTTTTGTGTAAGGAAATGTACTTTATACTAGTAATTTGATTAGGAAGAGTTCCCCAGAGTTCTTATGGCTATAACTTGTTCTTACCTTATAAAATTGAAAGTAAAAATGAATGCAAACTACAATGTTTGTTGAAACTATTTCCCATTAGTAATTTAATGATTCAGAAAGCCTACGAGAAGAAAGAATAAAATAAATCCATGTGGAAAAATAAATTCTTTGTAAGTCTCTGAAGGAAAAGATTTGAGCAATTGTTTTAGGCTATACAACTTTGGGCAATATAAAATGAACTAATTTATTTTTTTTCTTTATCCTCCAATAAAAGCACTTGAATTTTCCTAGCAGAAGAAGTCTAAATTTTGTTTTAATCCAGAAACAACAGCAAGAATGCTTGACATGACAGATGGCTTACTTAAATGCACAAAACCCTATATTGAGAACTCCATGTTGCAAATAGCTATGGAAACTGATTCTTCACAGAGTGCCTGGGAGATATTTTTTATCTTGTCCTCAAACTGTATCTAAAGAAGAGCTAATTAGAAAATTACATTAAAAGGATGATTTACCACAAAGGCAGAGTTAATTGAAATTTATTAGCAATTGCTTTGCAATGGCTTTAATGGCAAAACTTCCCATTTAAAAAAAGGAGAATATAAATTTAGAAAGTTTCTTTGTTAATTTGTCTGATTTCTTATTTCATTTGCAGGTTATTTGAAAACAAAAAAAAACAGAAAATCTCTCAGTTTGATAATTATCAAATTAATTTGTTATTTGATTAATGTAAGCCTTAGAGTATTAACATTAAAAGTTGTTTTTTTTAGTATGTGAGTAAGTAAAGGCCTAGTTTAAAAAATGCATCTTTGCAACAAAAGATGTGATGCTTTATTACAAATAAAAATAAAAACAAAAAAATACAAAACAGAAAAGAACTATAGAACAATCAAAAATTAATTATTCCTGAGTGTAGCTGCTTTAACTATTAACTAATTAGACATATTAGTTACTGAAGAGAAAAATATTGAATTAACCTTAGGTTACAATAATCACTTTGTCCATAGCAACTTGAAATGCTACTATCACCAAGATATAAAAACTCAAAGTAGTTCCTGTTTTCTGTAAGGAATTCTCTTCACCTTGTAACAACTGAAAGACAAGGTACACATAATTTAGTTAAAAAAAAAGAAAATTAGTTTTATACTTCAAATACATAGAGTTCCATATTAAGCTAATAAACTGCTACGGACTAAATACCCAACTGGAACTACTCTTCTTAATCATATAATACTCGCTGCATAATCTCAAAACTACCAAAATTAACTTGTGTTCTCTCTCATTCTTTCTTTCTCTCTCTCTCTCTCTCTTTTTCTTCCCCCCTCCGTGTGTGTATGTGTGTGTGTGTGTGTGTATTGAAACTATTTCCCATTAGTAACTTAATGATTCAGAAAGCCTATGAGAAGAAAGAATAAAATAAATCCATGTATAAAAATAGATTATTTGAAAGTCTCTAAAGCAAAATATTTGAGCGATCGTTTTTAGACTACCTCCCTAATTTATAACTAATATTCTCCCCCTGCCCTTTCCCAATAAAATGGAGAAAATCTTTCTCCCTTTCCCACCCTCTTTTCTCCCTCTTCCCCCACCTCTCTCTCTCTCTCTCTCTCTCTCTGTCTCTTTCTCACACACACAAACACACACACACATACACAGAGGGAGAAAGAGCCTTTCAAAATGCTTTTATTGGAGGAGAACATTGTACACAGTTACAGCCATGTTGTGTGATGACTAACTTTGATAGACTTATCTCTCCTTAGCAATGCAATGATCTAAGCCAGTTCCAAAAGACTCATGATGGAAAATGCTATCCACTTCCAGAGAAAGAACTTTGAAGTCTGAATGCAGATGGAGGCATACTATTCGCTCTTTTTGTTGTTGTTGTTGTTTGTTTTTTCTGTTGTTTTTTTTTTTTTTAATTCTTCCTCATGGTTCCTACCATTGGTAGTAATTCTTCTTTACAACATGACCAATGTGAAAATATGTTTAATATGAATGTATATGTAGAACCTATATCAAATAACATTTCATCTTGAGGAGGGAAAAGGGGAGGGAGGTAGAGAAAATTTAAAACTTGAAAGCTTATGAAAGTGAATATTGAAAACTAAAAATAAATTAATTAAAAAAATACAAATGGATTTCAAGAGAAGCATCTTCTAACATCCATTAATAAGGATGAAAGGGGGCTAAAATATTACACAGTATTTAAAGGAGTGATGAACCATGCAATTTAATGACTCAAAAATAGTCATTAAATAAATAGAATGGCAAGAGGGTAGAACAATACATTTCTTCCCAAAGCCTAACTTTGAAAAAAAAAGGCTCATAAATCCCAGCTATCTCTTCATTGACTAGGTACTCTTCTTGGTTTTGACTCCAATGCCATTATGTACCACCACTATCACTACTACTCTTTGTCACCTCTTTCAGTTTTATGTGTTGTCGTCCCTCATTCCATTGTAAGCTACTTGAGTGCATTTTCTTATTTGCAACCCCAATGTCTACCCAGCACAGTGCCTGGGACATAGCTTGTTGTATTATATTGTATTGTATAGTCTATTCAGGAGAAAAGTGAAAAAAATGCCTATTTTCCAATTATGATGTGCAATTATATAAGTAATCCACAGATTTGTTCAATTAATATTATATATTGGAAGAGCAGTATATAGTTTTTGAGATGAGCTCAGAATTGAAGAGGATGAGGAGGAGAGTGGGCTGAATTTCATTTAGTAAATCATAAAGTGCTACTAATTGCTCTAAATTTCTCTATGAAATAAAAGCCTATCTTTTCAAAATCATGATTTGTTTGTTGTTGTCATATGGCACAAGTTCTTGGATATCATATCTCTAAATAATTAATTTTGAGGATCAATTAAATGGCTGTGGAGAAGTCCATAGCAGTCATGAGTAGACTAAAACATATTGTCCAAAGACAATTTTTCAAGGAAAGTGACATAACGAATGTCATCAGAAAGACATATGTTGACTTGACTTGAATGATCAAGAAATGGTGACTAGTTTAATATTAAGAATGATAATTAGTGCTATAAGAAATGAAGAGTAGGTGGATTTCAGAAAAACCTTGAATGAACTGATGCTGAGTGAAGTAAGCAGAACCAGGAGAACATTGTATACAGTAACAGCCACAATGTGTGATGAGTAAGTTTGATACACTCATTTATTAGCAATGCAAAGATGTGAGAGAACTACAAAATACAGATAATGGAAAATGCTATCCACAATTTAGAAAATCACCCATGGAGTCTGAATGCAGATCAAAGCATATCATTTGTTCTTCTCTCTCTCTCTCTCTCTCTCTCTCTCTCTCTCTCTCTCTC
>NW_020955186.1:738434-741083 GCF_900497805.2 Vombatus ursinus
CACTTTTGTTTCTTTTCTCTCGTGGTTTCTCACATTGGTTCTAAATCTTCTTTACAACATGACTAATGTTTAATATGATGAATGTATTTGTTGAGCTTAAATCAATTTGGGTTGAGAGGAGGGGAGATATGAGGAGAAATTTTGGAACTCAAAATCTTATGGAAGTGAATGTTGAAAACTACAAATAAATAAATAAATTAAAACAAAAAGAATTATAATTAACCAGTGGACAGCCCATGTACTCTACTGGTAGACACAAAATTTTAAGAAATTGAGAAGCATGTACCTAGTATGTTAGGTAGACTTCCTGTGGGAAATTCATTGGAAGATATGGACATGATTAACATGGATTAAAAAGATATGGATGGATTCTAATCTGTGCTGATAGAGTACTCAAATTAATAAAACCACAGATACAGCCAAGTTTTAAAAATGTTATTATTATATTTTCTATCTATATTACATGAGAATATTGGAAAGAAAACATTTTGACATATGTCAAATTAACATATTGACAAATTTGACATATGTTGACAAATATTTGATATATATTAGCTGTAGAAACTCATCATATCACAAGATGAAATCAGCTCAGAAACTCACACCTTCTCAGCATTCCTTAACCATATGTCCCCTTCTTCCATCTGTTTGGAGAGAGTGGAAGATGGACATTAGAATATCTCCTAGGGGAGCCAGGACTTTCACTTCCATGAGTCAAGATGGTGGAGTAAAAAGATAGTCACTTTCACCCTCCCCTATCAACCTCTGAAAGCCCAGAAAATATCACCCCAGAAAAAAACCCTGGAACAGCTGAACCAGAAGAAAGATAGGGAGCAGAAGTCCAGTAGCCCACGTAGCTTGAGGGATTAACGGGAAAGGCTCCTCTTGCCCTGGGGGAAGGGGAAAGTACAGAATGGGAGGCATCCCAGCAAGCTAGCAGAAAGCCCCACTTTACCACACCAGGAGGATATCCTGAAATCCCGGTGGTGGAGCAGGCAAACACCAACACCTGTGAGTGCCTCAGTGAGGGTGGGGAAACTGGTGGAAACCTGCTCATAAAACCACCAGGTATCTTGGCATTCTACAGCAAACAGGTCTCCCAGTGCCTCAGCAAAATTAAGGGAAGTAGCATGACAAAGGGCCCCAGGAGGATAAAAACCCTGCAACATCCATCTGAAAGGAGCTGAACAAAGTGAAAGGAAAGTAAAATCATGCAATCTAGAGTTGCCCAAGAGTTCCAGCCTTGCTGATTCCAGCCCAACACCAGGTAAGCTGCCAGAACCCTGCAGCCTCCAATTGCCAACATCAGTTGTCCCAGCACACAAAACCAGTGACCAAGACCTAGGCTCCCAACACAAGAAGCTTGGGTCAGTGCCCTTTGCTCCGCAGCAGGAGAGCTCAATCTCTTTAAAGACCAGGGAATAAGGAAACACCATGAGCAAAAAGAAACATGCCATAGATTCATATTATGAGAACAGTGAACATCAAGGCTGAAACTGTGAAGAGGATAACATTGTCAACAAACCTACATCTGGAACCTCAAAAGGGAATATGAACTGGTCTGAAGCCTGAAAAGCCTTCTTAGAAGAGGTCAAGAAGGATTTTAAAAGTCAAATGAGAGAGGTAGAAGAGTCCTTAAAAAATACAATTGGCTAACTGGAAAAAAAGTACACTGAAGAAAACAAGTCCTTAAAACATATAATTGGATAACTGAAAAAAAAAAAGTACACTGGCTTAGATTCTTATAATCTAGCCATTGATCAGATTCCTAAAATCTAGTCACTGTTTAGATTCATATAATCTAGCCACTGCTCAGATTCTTAAAATCTAGCCAACAGCTTACTAATGTTCAGACTCCTGAAGAGTCTGCCCAATATGAAGGAAGTTCTAATAAACCTTGTCTCTGGCTGAAAAAAAAGGACATTGAAGAAAACAAATCCCTAGAAAATACAATTGGCCAAATGAGGAAGGAAGTACAATATCTAATAGAAGAAAACAGTTTGTTAAATATTGGAACTGGGCAAATGGAAGCTAATGACTATATGAGAGACCAAGAATCAGTCAAACAAAAAAAAAGAATGAAAAAATAGGTGAAAAAGCAAAATATCTCATTGGTAAAACAACTGATCTAGAAAATCAATCCAGGAGAGACAATTTAAAAATTATTGGTCTACCTAAAAGCCACGATGAAAAAAAGAGTCTGGACAGTATCTTTCAGGAAATCATCAAGGAAAACTGTCCTGACGTCCTAGAACCAGAGGGTAAAATAGCCATAGAAGGAATCCACTGATCACCTCCTGAAACACATCCCAAAATGCCTAGGAATATACTAGGCAAATTCCAAAATTACCAGGTCAAAGAAGAAATACCACAAGCAACCAGAAAGGAAAAAATTAAATATCATGGAACCACAATCAGGATTACACAGGACCTTGCAGCTTCCACATTAAAAAACCACAGGACATAGAACATGATATTCCATAAGGCAAAGGAGCTTGGATTACAACCAAGGATCAACTACCTAGTGAAAATGAGCATGATCTTTCAGGAGAGGAGATGGATATTCAATGAAATAGGGGACATCCAAGTCTTCCTGATAAAAAGACCAGAGCTCAACAGAAAATTTGATCTTCAAATACAGGATTAGAG
>NW_020955186.1:741114-742533 GCF_900497805.2 Vombatus ursinus
AGACATAAAAAGGTAAATGGGACAGAAAGATACAATATATTGTAAATGAGGGCAAACTGTTTACATCCCTACAAAGGAAGATGATGTTTGTAACTCTTGAGAACTGTATTGTTATTACACCATGTTAAAGGAGTATACATAAAGGGAGTGGATATAAGTTGACTTTGATGTAATGATGCAAAAAAATAATCTAATCAAGTGGGTTAAATGGATCCAAGTAAGTGGATTAATCTGATCTAAGAAAATGAACTGAGAAAAGAGGAGCCATACAAGGATAAATTACATTACAGGAAAAGAAACAAAAATCTATTACAGCAGATGGAAAGAAGTGAGGGAGATGAGCATTGTTTGAACCTCACTGTCATCAGATTTGGCTCAAGAAGGGAATACCATAATCAATAGGCATAGAAATCTAACTTGCCCTATAGGCAGTAGGAGGGAAAAGGGGAAAGAAAAAGGGAGATGGATAGAAGGGAGAGAAGAAGCAGTAAGGGTAAAGGGGAAGAAAAGGGAAAGGGCTAATAAAAGGGAGGAGGGACTGAAGGAGGCAGTGGTCAAAAGCAAAACGTTAGTGAGGAGGGAAAAGGAGAAAGGAGAAAGAAAAGCATAAATGGTGGGGGGAGGGATAGAGAGAAAGACACAGATAGTAATCATAACTGTGAATGTGAATGGAATGAACTCTCCCATAAAACAAAAATGGATAGCAGAATAGATTAAAAACCATCATCCTACAATATGTTGTTTACAGGAAACGCATTTGAAACAGTGACACACACAGGGTAATGGTAAAAGGTTGGAACAGAATATATTATGCTTCAGCTGGAGTAAAAAGAAAGCAGGGATAGCAATCCTGATCTCAGAGAGAGCAAAAGCAAACATAGATCTAATCAAAAGAGATAAGGAAGGAAAATACATCCTAGTAAAAGGCACCATAGACAATGAAGTAATATCATTACTAAATATATATGCACCAAATGGTACAGCATCCAAATTCCTAGAGGAGAAGTTCAAGGAGTTACAGGAAGAAATAGACAGCAAAACTATACTATTGGGAGACCTCAACCTCACCCTTTCTGACCTAGATAAATCTAACCACAAAATAAACAAGAAAGAAGTTAAGGAGGTAAATAGAACATTAGAAAAGTTAGGTATGATAGACCTCTGGAGAAAACTGAATGGGGATAGAAAGGAATATACTTTTTTCTTGTTGGTACATGGCACATACACAAAAATTGACTATGTATTAGGGCATAAAAATCTCACAAGGCAATGCAGAAAGGCAGAAATATTAAATGCATCCTTTTCAAATCATGATGCAATGAAAATTACAAGTAATAAAGGGCCATGGAAAGGTAGACAAAAAATAATTGGAAACTAAATAATCTAATCCTAAAAAATGTTTGGGTCAAACAACAAATC
>NW_020955186.1:742580-742653 GCF_900497805.2 Vombatus ursinus
CAGCAACAATCAATAATTTCATTCAAGAGAATGACAATAATGAGACAACATACCAAGACTTACGGGATGCAGT
>NW_020955186.1:742702-743297 GCF_900497805.2 Vombatus ursinus
GAAAGCAGTTCTTAGGAGAATTATTATATCTCTAAATCCTCAATTAAATACCAAAATAGAAATATTGAAAACCAAAGAAAAATTAATAAGATTTAAATTAAGAAAACTATTGAACTAATAAATAAAACTAAGAGCTGGATTTATGAAAAACCAATAAAATAGACAAACCTTTGGTTAATTTATTAAAAAAAAGAAGAAGAAAACCAAATTACTAGTATCAAGAATGAAAAAGGTAAATCTCCCACCAAGGAAGAGGAAATTAAAACAATAATTAAGAACTATTTCACCCAACTGTATGGCAATAAATTTGACAATCTTAGTGAAATGTATACATATTTACAAAAATATAAATTGCCCAGATTAACAGAAGAAGAAGTAAAGTACTTAAATAACCCCATCTCAGAAAAAGAAATTGAACAAGACATTGAACTCCCTAGGAAAAAATCTCCAGGGCCAGATGGATTTACATGCAAATTCTATCAAACATTTAAAGAACAATTAATTCTGATATTATGTAGACTATTTGGGAAAATGGGTGAAGAAGAAATCTTACCAAATTCTTTTTATGATACAAATATGGTGCTGATACCTAAAC
>NW_020955186.1:743419-753077 GCF_900497805.2 Vombatus ursinus
AGCATAATTGATCATATCAACACCAAAACTAACAGAAACCACACAATCATCTCAGTAGATACAGAAAATTTTTTGACAAAATACAACACCCATTCCTATTAAAAATACTAGAGAGCATAGATATAAATGGTGTCTTCCTGGACATAATAAATAGTATCTACCTAAAATGTTCAGCAAGCATAACATGTAATGGGGACAAGCTAGAAGTATTTCCAATAAGATGGGGGGTGAAACAAGGATGTCCATTATCACCACTGTTGTTGAATATTGTACGGGAAATGTTAGCTTTAGCAATAAGAGAAGAAAAAGAAATAGAAGGCATTAGAATAGACTTAACCCTTCCCAGCAATACAAGGATCTAAGACATCTCCAAAGGCTTCGTGATGCAAAATGCTATCCACATCCAAAGAAAGAGCTATGAAATTTGCACACAAATCGAAGCATACTATTTGCCAATTTTTTTCTTCTCATGAGTTTTGTTTCCTCTTTCTGGTGGTTCCTCCTATTGGTTCTAATTCTTATTTACAACATCACTAATGTGAAAATATGTTTAATAGGAATGTATATGTGTAGCCTATATAGATTGTGCGCTGTCTTGAAGAGGGTGGTGGGGAGGAAGGGGGAGAAAAATTTTAAACTCAAAAGCATATGGAAATGATTGTTGATAAATCAACATAAATTAATTAAAAAATATGTCCTAAAACCACTATCATTCAAGGATGTCATGTAGGAAATTTTCCTCATCATTTCCCACACCCAACCTTTCATATACATCATTATCTCCAAAAAGTCATCACTCTGCAAGGTGAATAAACATGGAAATTCATACCTCTTCATATAATTTCCCATCCCTCCCTATCCCCACTTTTTGGCTTCTGTTTACATGTCTGTCTTATTAGACTGTGAGCTCCTCAAGGGTAGGGATGGTCTTATTCATTTCTTCATATTCCCAGAACTCAGCACAGCACCTGGCAATGATGAGACTCTTTATAGAAGTTTATTGACTGACAAGTATATACGTTTGTATATGAGAGTATATGTAAATATATATATATATTCATTTATGTCATATGCAAATAAATACATATTTATGTATATGCAAACTTTATATGTACATGTGCATATATTTATATGCACATGTAAACATATTTACAAAATAAAATAAAAACATGTAAATATTTGTGTGTATGTATGTATTTATGTGTACTATTCCAAGATATGACCTGCCAAAGTAGCAGCAGACACTATAAGCCACTGAAGAAAGTAGTCAGAAGTTTCACTAAATACTATTACACCTACTTTCTGAATCTCTTCTTCCTTTTTTCTATCACTTCAGACATCTATAAGGGGAAAATAACAAAGAACTCAAAAATCAGATTTTCCAAAGCAGGGACTTAACCCAAAGTCTTTTGTGTACCTATTAATAAGTATAAAATGCCAATGTTAAAATGAAAAAAAGTGTTCTCCAAATTTACAAGAGGGAAACAATGAGATTTTAATACTGTCATTATAAAACTACTGATATGGCAAACATGGTAGCCATTTTGTATCTTGATGTGATTTTACTGTTAAACTACAAATATGGGGCTTGAGTAAGCAATAGTTATAGATGGAGGTTCCATCCTAACTAAGCAATTTAAATTTTAAAAAAATGTATAAAAAAAAGAAACTATATAATGATATATATCTATGTATATATACACATACACTTATAAATACACGTGTGTGTATACACACATTGCTTGGAAGTTGTTTTTGTTTCTTCTCAAAATTAATCTACATTTTTTATATACATTATAATATCATTCTTATACCAAAATAAGTACTTAGCAAGACATGATTTACAGTTAAGTACAAAAGTACACTATCAACTTCACTATCTCATATTCATATTATTACACATTCTGAATGAATTAAGTTTCACTGAAATTCTACTTAGAAAATGAGAATTTCAGGTGAAGTCAGATGTATGGAACCCAATAGTTGATTTTACTGTACATATACAAAACATGACTTCAACATGCCTTGTCATTTTCTCATCTTGAATTTTTCTCTCTAATGAGTAGAATTCTTTCACAACGTTATTCATTGGTCTATAAATTTTTGGATCATATACCCTATGGGTAAATTTTCATTTTATAATATGATAAATGCAAACTATACTAATATATCATGTACATTCAAAAGATAATGTAAATATTAAGATAAAGAAATAGTATTATTTTAATATAATTATTCCACTTATTAATACTACTTCTTAAGGTAAGCTATTATACTCAATTTCTGCTAATTCGGTGGAAATATGGAATAAAAGACAGTAATGTGAGGAAGCTGGAAACTATCCATACATTAATATCATTCAAGATTTCTGTAGGAACAGAAATAATTCTGATTGATTACTATTAGATTATAAACATCAGAGAAGAAAAATATACACTTACCAAAGGTATTTGTTTCAATGGAGGAGATTTAGAGGACGGTCTATGTCAAAAAGCGTTTCCTTGTGAAAGCTAAATTATTCCAGACACTCCAGTTTTAGCATGAAGTCTGAAGATACTGCAGAACCTTCTGGGAGATCATTGTAATATAATAAGTATTACACAGAAGACAGTGGAGTGGCTCAAAACAGACATAAGTAGGTCACAGTATATAGCCATCAAGAAATTCTATTATTTTAAGTATTTTAAATTGTTTACAACATTTTTCTAATTTCATGAAAAGACAAATTTTAACTTTTTTTTGAATTTTGAGTTCCACATTCCCTCCCATCCTGCCACTATCCTCCACTCATTGAGAAGGGAAGCAATTTTACACAGATTATAAAAGTGCAGCCATGAAAAACTTATTTCCATGTTAGCCATGTTGTGAAAGCAAATACAGACCAGAAATGAAATAAAATGAACAAACAAACAAAAACATGAAGAAAGAAAAAGAAAAAGCAAAACAGTATATTTTGACCTACATTCAGATTCCATAAGTTATTTTTCTGGAGTCAAATATTATATTTATCATGAGTCCTTTGGAATTGGTTTGGATCATTGTGTCCCTGAGAATAACTAAGTCATTCACAATTGATCATTATATAATGCTACTATTGCTATGTAGAATGTTCTTTTGGATCTGCTTACTTCACTTTGCATTAGTACATGTAAGTGTTTCTAGGTTTTTCTGAAAGCATACTATCCATCATTTCACAATAATATTCCACCACAAAAATAATTACTCGAAATATTTTTGATATGTAGTCTTTTTCCATTTATTTTTTATCTTTTTGGTATACATACTTAGTAGTGGTATTGAAAAACCAAAGTGTATAAAACAGTTTTATACCCCTTTGTACATAGCTCCAAATTACTCTCCAGAATAGTTAGATCAGTTCACAATTCCTCCAACAGTGAATTAGTATCCAAATCTTCCTACATCCCCTCCACTATTTGTCATTTTCCTTATTTGTCATGTTATCCAATCTGATAAGTGTGAGGTGGTAGTTCAGAGTAGTTTTTTCTTTGTTTTAATTTTCATTTCTCTAATCCATAGTAATTTAGAGTATTTTATCATATGACTATAGATAGCTTTGGTTTCTTCATCTGAAAACTGTTCATAACTTTTGATCATTTATCAATTTAAGAATGGCAGTGGGGAAAAGCAATGGACGTAATACAACAATCATCTTGCTGAAACATCAACAATAACAAAAATAGCCAAGTAAAGACAATGCATTAATTTTTTTGAATTTATTAAACACAGCCTATGTGTGAGTCATTGTGCTAAGCTCTGGGTATACAAAAATAAAATAAATAGCCTCTGTTGTCAAATAAATCACAAATAAATCTAAGGAGAAGAAAATGATTAAATAACTTCATAAACACATATATACACATATATGTGTATATATATATGTGTGTGTGTGTGTGTGTATCTATAGCTATATCTACATATATCTTGCAGTAGCACTAAGGGGATCAGAAAGGCTTCTTGTAGAAGTTGGGATATTAGCTGGAATTAAAGGAAGTCGGGAAGACAGTTGGTAAGGATGAGGGGGTGGAGAATTCTGGCCATGGGGAACAGCAAGTGAAAATACAAAATCCAGAGATGGAGTGACTTTTTCAAGGAAGCAGAGGTCAAAGTCACTAGATTGCAGAACAGGTAGAAGAGAGTTAGATGTGGGAAGCCTGGAAAGGTAGGAAGGGGACAAGTTATGAAAAGCTATAAACATCCAATAGATGATTTATATTGGACCCTAGAGAAAAGAGAGAGCGACTGAATCTCGGTGCTCAGATATTTCTCTGCTATTACTGATATCTTACAAATATTTACCACAGTTGCTCTACCATCATAGTTGAGGGTTTTATTTCTCAACTGCTTCTATCATCCTGAGGGTACCAAGAGGAATCTGGCTATGCTCCTGTAATTCTTCACTTTTGCCATGTGATCAGAGCATTTATGTACCTGTTATACAATTCCATCAAGCTAGCCTTTACTACTGTTTTTCTCTAGCATTTATTGATGGAGTGGCAGAGTAAAGGAAGGGACTCCCCCTTAGCTATCCCAAATTCCTCTCTAAACAACTTTAAAATAATGCCTCAATATGAATTTTGAAGAGGCAGAACTAAGAAAATGATGGGATGAAAAAAATTTTCAGGCCAAGACAACATAGAAGGTCCATAAGAAAGATCTGTTTCAGTGGGATGAGTTCAGAGCTCAGCCTAGCACAAGCTGCACTCTGATAAGCCAGTGCAGGTATTGAGGATGACTGATTCAGCAGTAGCAACTTCCTGAGTTCTCAGCTCACAGATTATAAGGGGACCAGCCATCTGGTCATAAAAAGATTACAGGGACACTTTGCTTGTTCTAGGTGCAGGACTCTGGTGCATTGCCCATGCAGAATTCAAGTCACTATTGCAGAGCAAGGAGAAGCACGCTATAGTTTGCAGCTGTAGGGTACTCCAGAACCTGATAACAATGGCAGGGAAGAAAACAGTGCTTTGGGGAGGCAGAGCCAAGATACCTGAGTAAAGGCAGGGACTTACCTAAGCTCTCCCCCAAACCACTCAAAATACCCATGAAATTACTCTAAATAAATTCTAGAGCAACAGAACCCACAAAAAGATGGAGTGAAACAAATTTCCAGCCTAACACAACTTAGAAGGTCAGAAGGAAAGGTCTCTTGCACCATGGTGAGATAGGAACACAGTCCTACTCAGGCCATGCCAGCCCAGACTGGGACCCAGCAAACCTGGACAAGGACTTGGAGTGACTGAATCACTGGGAACAATGTTGGTTTCAATACTGTTTAGTCTACAGATGCCAAAGACAACTTGGAAGGTCAATAGGAAGGGTCTGTGATACCTTAGTGAGAGTGGACCTCAGTCCAACTGAGGCCCACCATCACAGTCCTAGGCACAGTAAACCAGGAGGAGACTTTGGTTGTGACTGAATCAGCAATAGCAATGGCAGTGACAGCCTCCAGGGATTTCAGCCCACTGTTGCTAAGGGGGTCAAACAATTGGTCAGAAGGAGATGAGAAAACCCCCGAAGCTTGAGACAATGTGTGTTCCACTCTGGAAGCAAAGCTATACTTTAACAAAGTGTTAAAAGTCAAGTAATAGGCTAAGAAAATGAGCAAACAATGGAAAAAAAACCCTGACTATAGAAACTTACTATGGTGACGAAGAAGATCAAAATACACACTCAGAAGGCAACAAATCAAAGCTCCTACATCCAAATCCTCCAAGAAAAATATAAATTGGTCTCAAGCCATGGAACACCTTAAAGAGTTAGAGATAAAAATGGGTAGATAGATGAGACTGATGCAAAAAAAAATCATGAAAAATGAGTCAACAGCTTGGTAAAGGAAACACAAAAAAACTACTGAAGAAAATAACAACTTAAAAAACAGACTAGGCCAAATGGTAAGAGAAGTCCAAAAAGTCAATGAAGAAAAGAATGCCTTAAAAAGCATAATTGGATAAATGGAAAAGGAGGTCCAAAGGCTCATTGAAGAAAATAATTTTTTAAAATTTAGAATAGAACAAGTGGAAGCTAATGGTTTATGAGAAATCAAGAAACAATAAAACAAAACCAAAAGAATGAAAAAGAAATGGAAGACAATGTGAAATGTCTCATTGGAAAAAAACAACTGAGCTGGAAAATAGATCCAGGAGAGATAATTTTAAAATTATTGAACAAGATCATAGACCTATATGTACAAAAATATTTATAGCAACTCATTTCTGAGCACAATGAATTAGACATTGAGGGGATTTCCATCAGTTAGCAAATGGCTAAACAAGTTGTGATATGTGATTATGATGGAATACTATTGTAGTGTAAGAAATGATGAGCACGATGTTCTCAGAAATTACCTGAGGAATATCCTTAAAATAGTAACTCATGTTTGTAGGTTCCACAACCCACATCCATAGAAATAAGAGGAATTCCAACATAAATAGTATTCATCTTTTATATATATGATTTGTTATCACTTAGCAAGCTAGTAGCAATATATAATCCTTCAACACATATTGAACTAGTATCTTTTAAAATATAATTTTATTTTTCACAGTTGATATGTTGTCATTTTTGTTAGGTACTGGGAAAAGCTTGAAAACTTGAGTCAGAAGACTTAATCTTATGTCCACTAAAAACTTTCTATGTGCCTTCTGGCAAGGCATTTTGTCAAGTCTCTTTGACCATCAAGTTTTTTATTTACAAAAGAGGCATAATGGAGCTCTCCTTTCCTATTTCACAGAGCTATCTGGGGCTTATCTAAGATAAAGTAAGTAAACCATTTTCTAACTGTAAGACACTGTATTCACATGCTATGAGTCAAGTGTTTATGGAAATGCACCTCGTTTATCACATTGTAATATATATTCTTTACACATTGTTCATTTTAATGCAAATAGTTTAGAAACTAACCAAGATTTAGTTGTCAGTGTAATTAGACAGGGTCCCTTCAAGTCTGAAAGACTGAATAGTATAAGATGCTGCTTTCAGATCCCTCAAAAACCTGAAAGCCCAGATTATCATGGCATTTACCCTAGAAGGCAGTTTCACCCCTTCTATAAATGTCTAGTAGGTACTAAATAAATAGTAAGGATAAAAGTCATTTTCCAATAGAAAAGTAGCCAAAGATGAATATGAATAATTCTTAAAAGAACTGCAGAATATTAAAAATCACATGAAAGAGTAATCCAAATCATTAATTATGAAAGAAATACAAATCAAAACAAACACTCCACATACCACAAACTGGTAAAGGTGACAAAAGATAGAAATAGTCAGTGTTGGAGGAGTTTGGGAGAGACATGTACACTAATGCATTATTGGTGGAGCTATGAATTGGTACAATCTTTCTGAAAAATATGGAATTATTCAAATAAAGGGACTAAAATGTCTATAATCTTTGATCCAAAGATTTCATCATGAGGTTTATGTCTTGAGGAGGTCACTGACAAAAATAGTCTCTAAAATTCCAAAATTTTTATAGCACTACATTTTGTGGTAGCAAGAAAATAAAAACGAAATAGATGCCCATCAGTTGGAGAATGGCTAAACACTTGGCGGTCTATGAATGTAACTGGATATTACTGTGCTATAAGAAAGGATGAATATAATGAATACAAAGAAGTATGGAAAGATACAGATTCATGTAAAATCAAGAAAAAACACTCCAGCAATGTAAATGAATAACAGTTACAAAATAATATTGAAACTGAATGCTGTGAAATTATAAAGACCAAGTTTAGCTCCAAACAAAAGCTATGAGAATATACCTCCCCCTGTTCTTTTGAAGAGACAGCATCTGTGGGTGTGCAATACTTCACATAAAATCAGATGTTTTTCCATACGTGGATCAGTTTTAATTAAATTTTTTTCTCTTTTTCTTTCCTTTTAAAATTCTTTTTTATGAGGGATTACTTTCTAGGGAGTATAAAAGAAAGAACTCAGAGAAATGTAGGCAATATAAAAATACTAGCAAAAATATATTTAAAAAACCAAGCATTAATTAAAAATGATGTAGAGTCTCAAAAAAAAAGAAAGTAAGCTTGTTGTTTTTTTGTCTAAAACTGCTTAGTTTTAGTTTACCTTGTACATCACAGTCTTTCAATGAATATTTGTTGAATGAATAATTGCATGAATTGAAAACTGGAAAAAAAAGTTGAGTTTTTTTAATAAAAAATGCAACCTTAATTGTCTAAGAATTTTAACACTTATAAGTAATTCAGTATTATTAATAATGTGACAATTCCATTATTCTTTCAATTTTACAAAATATTTATTAGTCTTAGTTAAGAAACAAAAAAATTAAAACTATATTGAAAGTGTTTATTAGCTACTTAGGAAGTGATACACCCTAATAATTCTGATAAACCCTGATATTTTGAAAATATATCTTTAATACATTAAAGCAGAGCTGTGGGGGGTGGGGGCAGAGCCAAGACTGCAGAGTAAAAGTAGTAACTTGCTTGAAATCTCCCCCAAATCCCTCCAAATACCTATAAAAAATGACTCTAAACAAATTCTAAAGTAGCAGAATCCACAAAAAGACTAAGTTAAACAAATTTCCAGCCCAAGAAAACATGGATAGTTGATCAGAAAGGCATATTGCTCCAGGCTGGGAGAGGAATGCAGTACGGCATGGGCACATAGGCCTCAGTGAACCTGGAGCAGGCCTCAGAGGGCTAAATCACAGACAGCTGTGGAGGTTTACAGAACTCTCAACCCACAAATAGCAAAGACAGCTTAGAAGGTCAGTGGGAAAAGTCTGTGTCTGCAGTGAGAGAGAGAGTAAAGGTGGTCTCAGTTCCAGTCTCTGAACTTGGCCCCAGGGCAGTGGCTGTCTCCTGAGCTTCTGGCCCACAGACTGAGGGGGGAATTGAGTGGCTGATCAGAGGGGAACTGTGGGGATCTCTCTGCTGGTGCAGGATTCTCTTGCTTTGCCCATGCTTGGATCTGGGTCACAGTTCTGGGTGGCGGTCCTGGGGCAATGAGGAGTGCTGGCATGGTGGAGCCTATAGTGGCAGTGGAGAGGAAATCTTTTTCACAGTTCCAAGACAAAAAAAGAGTGCTTATTGTCACTCATAGACCACAACAAAGGACAGGAAAGGAGTAAACACCTCACCCTTGATTACAGGACCTTGGAAGAACTGAAACTTTACAGGTCTCTAGAAGTATCTCTGAAAACAGCTGCACAAAACCCCCGAAGCTTGAGACAGTACATCCTCCACACTGGAAACAGGCCCCTACCTTAACAAACAGTTTATAACTCAAGTAACTGGCCAGGATCATGAGCAAGCAATGCAAAAAGAGTCAGACTATATTATCTTACTTTGGTGACAAAGAAGATCAAAACATACAACCAAGAGAAAACAACAAAGCCAAAGATCCTACATCCAAAGCCTCAAAGAAAAATATGAAATGGTCCCAGGCCATGGAAGAGCTCAAAAAGGATTTTGAGAAGCAAGTAAGAGAAGTAGAAGAAAAACTGAGAGTTATGCTAAAGGAGACCCAAAAAATACTGAAGAAAATAACACCTTAAAAATAGCCTAACCCAAATAGCAAAAGAGGTCCAAGAAGCCAATGAGGAGAAGTAAAATTGGACAAATGGAAAAGGAAGTCCAAAAGCTTATTGAAGAAAATACTTCCTTAAAAA
>NW_020955186.1:753087-755163 GCF_900497805.2 Vombatus ursinus
TCCTTAAAAATTAGAATAGAGCAATTGGAACCTAGTGACTTTATGAGAAATCAAGACACTGAAAGTATGGGTGAGTCTCTGAGCCTTAGCTTCCTCAATTTTAAAATGATGCTAGTAATGCTTATACTACCTGTTTTTCATACTATTGTTTTCAAAAAAGTGCTTTGTGATCCTCAAAACATATATTATTATGACTCATTAACATTAATGAACAAATGTATGTGTATTTTTGTGTATATGCTGCTATAAATGCAACCATGAACTCTGAAAATGTAATACCATTAAACATGTCATAACAATGACTTAGACACATCAATTAAGGAAAAAAAAGTTTGAAATAGTAAAATGTAGCTTAACTTAAAAAAAATTCCCTCAAGTGTATTCATCTATTTGTCCTTCATTTTGCTTTAAAGTTTCTTAGAAGCCCTATGCTTTCCTAATCTAGAGCACAGTACCTGAACAGAGTAGGTAGTAATATAATAATATTTATAGTGCTTTAAGTTTGCAAATTACTTTATAAATATCATCTCATTTGATTCTCATAACAACCCTGAGAATTATATCCTGTTATTATCCCCATTTCACAAATAAAGAAACAGAAGCAGAGAGAGGTTAAGTGACTTGCCAAAATTGATACAGTCAGAAATCATTTGAGAATGAATTTGAACTCAGGTCATCCTGAATCTAGGTCTGCTTCTCTATCCACTGTACCACTTAGTTGTAGGTAATGGATAAATCTTTGTTGGATTGAATTGAATAAACTAGAGTTTAGGAACCCAGAATTCCAGTCTTGTCTTTATCTTTAGCAGTCCTTTCATTCCTCTGGGTCTCAGTTTTCTCATTTGTAAAATATTAAATTTGGATTAGATGAATTCTAAGTTCCTTTCCAGATCTTGGGTCTAGTGAAATTAAAATGCGTATTGGTAAAGGTTTAAAAGTTGGGTAATATTGTATGACTTCTAAGCTGGGGGATTGTATATTGCAAGGTGATTACCCACTTTCCTACCTTGATTTACAGACTGTTATTCTAGGCATTCAGTTAAGAAGTGAAAAAGCAGCTGTACCTTTGAAAGGTAAGTGTTTAGTATCTTATGCTGAATTTAATATCTTTTAGCCATCTGAGCTGAAAGCTAAGGAGGCTTCCCCTCCCTCCAGCTGTTTTAATAGCACAGATCATAGGCACTGTAACAGAAGCCAGAAATCTCTTCAGCTAGTGTGCTGTCATATCACTCAATGAGCCATGGGTCAACAGGCAACAGCTTGATGTCAGCTACACAAAGCATTTCAATTCTTAGCAAATGAAATGCTCCACCTTGCTAGAGAAGAAATGGAAAGCCTAAATTTGTGAGTATGCTGGTTTTATTAAAAAACAAACAAAAGCATTGTAAATTCCCTTGCCATTTTTAGTATTGCTTAATTTAGTAAACCAACTTTTAAGTATCCAATTAGGAAGTTATTTATGTCAAGAAAAATCTATTGAATTTTTTGGAGCTTTAATTCCCATGAAGTGCCCAATTTGTTTCACAAAATAGCAAAATAACTGGTTCTATCTTATATGTATATCTTGAGGTTTTGGAAATTACTTTTTACTGTGTCATTACTAGCCTGAACTAAGTCTGATTTACAAGAAGATTTAAAAAAATACTTGTCCCTTAAAAAATTAAAATTAAATTAAAAATAAAAATTTAATTGATAAATTAAATAAATACTTTCTAAGAATACAATATCCCTTAATTTAAAAAGAGATTATATTAATAACAATTCTTGTTTGAATAATTAGTTATGAAGAAGAGAAAGACTGGGGAGGTCAACTAAATGACTTGTGAGGTCACTTCTATCTCTAACTCTATGAACAAATAAGGTGCTAAGATCCTACAAAACACCTCAGAATTTGCAAAGTAGTAAGAGAGGGAAGTAATAAACAGGTTGGGAGAATAGGAAAGTTTCACGTATAAGGTAGAGTACTTGAGCTATATAATGAAAGAAATGAATGCTTCTATGAGGTAGAAATGAGAACGTAGTCCATTATAGGAATGAGAAATGACCAGTACAAAGTCACACAGAGTTGAAAGAGGG
>NW_020955186.1:755177-771628 GCF_900497805.2 Vombatus ursinus
AGAGAGAGAGAGAGAGAGAGAGAGAGAGAGAGAGAGAGAGAGAGAGAGAGAGGCAGATGAGTTCTGTGTGACTATCAAAAAGAAGTCAAATTTAGGCCTAGATTGTGAAGGGGTTTAAAAGTCAGACATGGTAATCTGTAGTTTTATTCTAAAAGAAATTCAGAGCCACTGGAACATATTGAATAGGAAAGCGACGTGATCAGATCTGTACTTAAAGAAAATAACTTTGGCAGCTGTGTACTAGATGAACTAAAGTGAGTTGGGGAAGGAGACTTGAGGCCAAGGGAACAACTAGGAAGCTGCTGCAAAAATCTTATATCATAATGGGAGAGGTGATAGAAACTTAAGAAACACATAGGGATCCACATATGCATCTCATTTGAGATATGAAGAAAACCTTTTCCACGGTAATCCTATTCAAGTGTGGAGACAGCCAGTGTTTGGCAAGACCCTAAAAAGCTCAGCAGTTATTCATAGTTCTGGTCCTACTGATGACAGGAGAAAAGTCTGAATTTGAAACTGTTTACAGAATGAGAGTTTTATCATTCTCCTAATATAACATACCACAAATTAGCCTAACAAGGCAAACAATTTGGGTTTCTCTCAATAACTTGAGGGTATTTGGAAGTAAGAAGATCTCTTTAGTACTTCAGTGTACTAGAAACCCTGTGATTCGTTTGGCATACTCTTTCTTTGTAGGCAATAAAAAAAGGAATGCCAGCTAATCTCAATGCAATCACCAAAAATTAGTAATTAATGATATTTTAATTGAATATGGAATATACTAGGAATGCCATGGTACTTCTGAAATATTACCGTTATTATCTTCTAGAAAAAGGCAAGAAACTAGTGTATAATCAAAGCATATATTACTTTATTAAATATATTCTGTTTTACAGAATTTAAATAACTAGAAATCATGTAAAATTCCTGATTAGGAGTAGTAAGAATTGTAATTTAATTAAATTTAAATATTTAGTTTTAAAACACACAAGCAAACAACAAAAAACTGATTTCCCATAAATAATACCGTAGTGCATGGTTTAGCTATAATAGCAAAGGACTAGACAATGATAACTCTATATGGAAAAGGGGCATAGAGCAAGCACTAATCTGTTGGATAGGGCAAGGAAAATGAATAAACAGGATAGAGGGAGGATGAGTAGAAAGGCAAGGTACCATTAGTTTTCTCTGACACAATTCTTCAATAGAATACACAGAACTTGAACGAGACTTTTTTGCCATAGGGAAGACTTTACAATTTTACTTTGTACATTTTACTCCTTACCAAATGACTGTGGGGAAAAATCATGAGTAAGGCACATTTATCCTGAGGACCTCAAAAATGGATGGAGTGGCATGGCTACAACAGATCTAATCAAACTAAATAAAATTGTGAGGAGGAAGATGGTTACCAGAATAGCAGGTTCAGTTTGGCTCTTACTCTGATAAGGGCCCTTACTTTGAAATATCAGGAGTCTCTGTGAACCTGAAAAAACCATTATTCTTTATATCCATTACCTCAATTTGATCCTCATGAGAACTGTGTGATGGAGAAATTCCAAGGGTTTTTCATTCCCAATTAATACCAAAGTTTAGAGAAGTGAATTGAGTTGCCCAGAGCCCTGTGGGTATGTGCTGTTCTGGGAGACTCAGACTCTAACAAACTCTGAGATTTTGTGAATTGGTGATTTTGAGTCTTCATTGTGATACATGTAAATGAACTCCAAAGAAAACTTATAGTAGAAGGGGAATGATCTGCTATTAAATAATGTTAATGTGTATCCATATGCTTATTGTATATGAACATTGTTTCATGTATGTGTATATGTAGTATGTGTGCATATATGTGTATATATTTGCATGTATATTACTATATATGCATGATCTATAATATGCATACATGTAAATATATATGTGTGTTTATGTGTATATGTGTATATGTTATACAGATTATATATAAAAATATGCACAATATATAGTATATATATGTATATTGTATGTGTGTATATGTAAACAGCTAACATTTACATAGTGTTTACTATGTTCTAGGCACTATGCTATGTGCTTTACAATTATTATCTCATTTATCCTCACAACAGTTTTCGAAAGTAGGTACTATTATCATAGATGAGGAAACTGAGGCAAACAAAAGTTTGCCCAGAGACTTGCCCAGGGTTACACAACGAGTTAAGTGTCTGAGGCCAGATTTGAACTTAGGTGTTCTTGACTCCAAATTCTGTGCTCTATCCTCTATGCCATCTTATTACACATGTAAGATGCTTCTCAGAATATATAGTATATATTTGTGTATCTATACATGCATGTAGATAATATATCTCTCTCTCTACATACAAACAAGCATATGTATCTACATATATAACATTTATATAGTCCTTACTATGTGGTTACTAAACCCTGCAGCATATAATACCTGTAAATATATACATATATGTATACATATATACATACATGTGTATTTCTATTTATAGTATGTGTATATGTGTGTATGTGTGTGTGTATAATTTCTTTCCTTCCCAGCATGTGTTACACACTAAAGCAGGCATCTAAATTGCCATCTCCCTAGTCTGAGCTTATTGGTATATTTTAATAGTATTTTATCTTTTACTCAATTACATATTAAAAACATATTAGCTTCCATTTTTATAAAATTTTGATTTCTCCCTCCCTTCCTGTTCTCCCTTCTTTTGAATATGGTAGGCACTTTGATATAGTTTATACATATTAGTCAGTTGGGGAAGAAGAAACAGATTAAATGGAAAAAAAATTAGAAATAATCAAGTAAGTAAAAAATATGTTTCAATCTGCATTCACAGTTCACAGGTTCATAGCATTTTCCCTCATGAGTACTTTGTACTTGTCTTAGATCATTTTGTGATGAGAAGAGCTGAGTCTTTCACAGTTGATCATCTCACAATGTTGATGATACTGTGTACAATGTTTTCCTGGTTATGTTAATTTCAGTTTGCAAAAGTTTGTACGAGTCTTTCCAACTTTTTCTGAAATCTGTCTCTTCATCATTTCTTATTGCAAAATAGAATTTGGAAGTAAGAAGATCTCTTTAGTACTTCAGTGTACTAGAAACCCTGTGATTCGTTTGGCATACTCCTTCTTTGTAGGCAATAAAAAATGTAATTTCCATTACATTCATATACTAGACCTTGTTCAGCCATTCCTCCATTGTTAGGCATCCCCTCAGTTTTCATGTTTTTGAAACCACAAAAAGGGCTGCTGCAAATACTGTTGCACATGTAGATTCTTTTAGATAAGTTTCTATAATATTCAACTGATTGTGTCTATCATTCCCTCTCTGAGTCAGTTCTGATGAGAGCAAAGTTCAAGTGACGTCCACTGCCCAGTCCCCCTTCTTCCTCTCAATCATAATAGGTCTTTCACTCCTCTCTATGTGAAATAATTTACTCCATTCTACCTCTCCCTTCCTTCTACACCCATTGCACTTCTCTTGCTCATCCTTTCCTTTTGTAGTTGTAGTTTCAGCTCCTTTGCCTTCCAGAATATCAAATTCCATGATCTCTAATTCTTTAGAGTTGCATCTTCCAAGTCTTGTGAGATCTTGATTGTGACTCTCCAATATTTGAATTGTTTCTTTCTGGCCACTTGCAGCATTTTTTCCTTGGTCTGATAGTTCTGAAATTTGGCTATAATGTTTTTTGCTGTTTTTCTTTTGGGATCTCTTTTCTGAGGTGATTGGTGGATTCTTTCAATGCCTTTTTGGCCATCTGATTTCAGGATATCAAGGCAGTTTTCCTCGGCAATTCCTTGAAAGATGCTGTCCAGATTCTCCTTTTGATTATGGCTTACAGATGGTCCAATGATTCTGATATTGTCTCTCCTGGATCTGTTTTCCATGTCAGTTGTTTTTCCCATGAGGTTTTTCGCATTTTCTTCTATTTCTTAATTCTTTTGAATTTTTTTATTGATTTTTGATGTCTCATAGAGTCATTAGTTTCCACTTGCCCAATTCTAAGTTTTAAGATGTTGTTTTCCTCAATTACCTTTTATGCTTTCTTTTCATTTGGCCAATTTTACTTTTTAAACAGTTTTCCAAGCTTTTGACTCTTTTTTCCATAATTCTCTTGTATCACTCTCATTTCTTCTTGCAATTTTCTTTCTACCTCTCTTATATGATTTTTAAGCTCCTTTTTGAGCTCTTCCATGATTTTTTTTCCAGGCTTGAGAGCACTTTCTGGGTTTTCTTTGGAGTTTTGCCCATAGTTGTTTTGGCATTGTTGTTCTCTTCTGAGTTTGTGTTGTGGTCTTCCCTGTCACCATAAAAACTGTCAATGGTCAGATTATTATTCTTTTTTTTTTTGGCTTAATTATTTTGGGTGGGGGGGTTCCTGCCTTTTATTTTAAAATTTTATTTAGCAAGGTGGAGTTAACATGGTGGAGTAAAAGTAATGACTTGTGTGAGCTCTCTGCCAAACCCCTTCAAATACCTGTAAAAATGGCTCTAAACAAATTCTAGAGCTGCACAACCCACAAAAAGACAGACTGAAACAAATTTCCACCCCAAGACAACCTGGAAGGTCCACAGGAAAGCTCTCTTGTGCCAAGCTGGGAGAGGAGTTCAGTTTAGCATGGGTAGTGAAGGCAAAGACCAGGCCTCAGAGAACCTGGAGCAGGCCTCAGGAGATTTAATGAAGAGGAGCAGAGGTGGTTTCCAGATTTCTCAATCCACAAATGCCAAAAACAGATTAGAAGGTAAGTAGGAAAATTCTGTCTGACAGCGGTGATTGAGGAGCTCAGGCAGTCCCCAGTCACAGTACATATATGCATAGATAGATAGGTAGAGGGCACAGGGTGAGTTGAAGATGAAGGGGTGATATTTAGAGAGTAAAATTAAGGGGTGAGAGAAGATTATACTGGAAAAAGAAGGAAGGGAGAGATAGAATGGTGTAAATTATTTCACATAAAACAGATAAGAAAAGGTTTTTACAATGAAAGGGAAGTGGGGGAAGGTTAGAGGGAATGAGTGAATTTTATTCTCATCAGATCTGGCTTAAGGAGGGAATAACATGCACACTTAATTGGGTATGGAAATCTATCTTACCCTACAAGGAAATAGCAGGCAAAGATATGAGAAGGGGGGTGGATGTTAGAAGGAGGGCAGATTGGGGGAGGGGACAATCAGAAACAAACACTTTTAAGGAGCAACAAGATTAAAAGAACAGAATAAACAGGGAGCAGGATAGGATGAAGGGAAATATAGTTTTTCACAACATGATTACTATGGAAGTATTTTGCATAACTACACATGTATAACCTTGTCAAGTTGCTTGCCTTCTCAATAAGGGTAGGTGGGGAGGGAGGAATGGAGAAAATTTGTAACCCAGTGTTTTAAAAATGAATGTTAAAAATTATTTTCACATGCAGGTGAGAAATAAGATGTATGGACAATGGGGTATAGAAATCTATTCTGCTCTAAAGGAAAATAGAAGGGGAAGGGGATAAGAGAAAGATGGTTGATAGAAGGGAGGGCAGATTAGGGTAAGGAGTATTCAAAATACATGGCATCTTGGGGTGAGAGGAGGGTCAAGATGGGGAGAAAATTTGGAACTCAAAATCTTGTGGAAGTGAATGTTGAAAGCTAAAATTAAATAAATTATTAAATGTTTAATACAAAACAAATTTATTTAGTATTTTATTTTCTCCTAGTTACATGAAAAACAATTTTCATATTCATTTTTAAACTTTTAGTTCCAAATTTTCTCCCTACCCCCTCATTTAGAAGGCAAGCAATTTGATATAGGTCATATATATGTAGTCATACAAACTCCATAATAGTTAGGTTGTGAAAGAAAATTTAAAAAAAAGCCTCAAGAAAAATAAAGTAAAAAAAAAAAGTATGCTTCCACATGATTTCACACATCATCAATTATTTCTCTGGGGTTGTGCAGTGTTTGTCATCACAAGTCTTGGCCAATTCTGCTTTTTAAGGCTTTCTTCCCCTAATTAGATATTCGTACTTCTTTTACCATTTGGCCTAGCCTTTTTTTAAGGCTTCATTTCCTTCAGTATTTGTGTGTGTGTGTGTGTGTGTGTGTGTGTGTGTGTGTGTGTCTTTTACTGTATTGTTGACTCATTTTTCATGATTTTCTTTTTCTTTTTTTCCCACTTAATAGTATTTTTTTCAATTAATTGTGAAGATAGTTTTCAACATTTACTTTTATAAGAGTTTGAGTTACATGTTCTTTCTCTCTCCCTTCCCTCCACCCTCCCCATGATGGCATGCATTTGGAAATAAGCTAGACGTGCACAATCTTATTAGACATATTTCCACATTAGTCATGTTGTGAAGGAAGAATCACAACAAAAGGGAAAAACCACAAGAAAGAGAAAAAATAGGAAAAAAAATAGTATGCTTTGGTCTGCATTCAGACTCCATAATTCTTTCTCTGTATGTGGATAGCATTTTCCATCATGAGTCTTTTGGAATTGTCTATCATTGTATTGTTGAGAAGAGCTAAGTCTATCAAAGCTGGTCATTTCACACTGTTGCTGTTATTATGTACAGTGTTCTGTTGGTTTTTCATGATTTTCTTGCACCATTCTCATGTATCTTCCCAATTTTTACTCTATCCCTCTTACTTGATTTTCAAAATTCTTTTTGAGTTCTTCCATGGCCTGAGACCAATTCATATTTTTCTTGGAGGCTTTGGATATAGGAGTATTGACTTTTTTATCTTCTTCTAAGTGTGTGTTTTGATTTTCCTTGTCACCATAGTAACTTTCTATCATTTGAGCTTCTACCCCATTTTTTCCTCATTTTCTCTGCCTATTACTTAACTTTTAACTATTTTTTAAAGTAGGAGTCTGCTTCCAGGATGGAGGGAGCACTGTCCCAAGTTTTAAGGGTTTTGTGCAGATATTTTTAGAGATACTTCTAGGACCCTGTAAGTTTTCAGTTCTTCCAAGATGGTATGATCTAAGGAGAGGTGTTTACTACTCTCCTGGCCTCTGTTCTGGTGAGTGACCACAAACTGCCCTGGAACTAGGACTTGGTCCCTGCTTCATTGTGGCTGCAAGTTCTGGTGTACCAGTGCTCCCCCTATCACCTAATACTGAGATACAGATATAGGCAAAGCTACTGAGTCTTGCCTTAGTGCTAGTAAAAAGATCCCAGTAATCTCCTTCTGACCAATTGTTTGACCCCTTATCTGTGGGCTGAAAGCTCTGGGAGGTGGCTAAAGAGGTCTGTTTGCCCAGGGCTACTCTGAAGCAGGTAGTGGTTCTTAGAGTTGGAGTCTGCTGGTTCCCCTGGCTATGCTAAGGCACATGGGGGTCCTGATATTGGTGTCTGCCTGCTCTATCACATAGGGGCTCAGGATCTCCTACTGGATTGCTGAGGTGGTTCTTGCTATTGCTGGGACACTTCCTGTCCTGGAATTCGTTCCCCTTTTACCTGAGTGAGACAGACCTTTCTTGCAGATCTTCCAAGTTTCTTGGGTTAAAGATTATATCAGCTTTTTGCTGATTCTGCTGTTCCAGAATTTATTTGGGGGAATTATTTTATGGTTGTTTGGAGGTAAATATGGGAGAGTTATGGTGATTTACTGCTTATTCCACTGTCCTGACTCCCAGAAGTTGAGTTATTATTGTTGGTACATTTTACACTGTATCTTTATGTTAGCTAAGAACTAGTTGGTGAAATAGACTCCATATCTTTTCTTGATGTGGGGTCCTGAAAATAAACCCAGTGTCATAAAACTCTTTGAGCCAATGTCTAATCATTATCACAGATCAGGAGACCCAATATAATGCTCAGAAAACTTCTGATCCCATTTCCTCATGAGGAAATGAAAGAATCATAACAGTTAAGTGACTTGCTCAAGGTCATACATAGTCTCAAGCAGTATTGGAACCCAAAATCTCAGTCTTCAAGGAAATGTTCTTTCCACTGTACCACAGAGACTAATGGTTCTCAAGTGATTTGACAGCAGCCCTGTGGTTATTTCTATTTTATGGATGTCTCAAAATGACTAAAGAACTTATTCCCCATAACAGCACTAGTAAAAGGCAAGGCTTTTTTTTAACCAGGTCTCTTTTTATTCCAAGCCTAGCACTCTTTTTGTGTTATCTAGAAATGATTGTTTACATAATTTTACCCAATGGCATTTTAAAATTGTAAGTTTTTTTTTGTTTTTTTGGGGTTTTTTTTTTTTACTCTCAAATTTCTTTGAACTTCAAAAGCACCATCATTTAACTAATGAAGTGTATCTTCTGAAAGAATTATGGAGCCTGGCTGAGATTCTTAACATCTAGCCAAGGGCTCAGAGTCTTAAAATCTGGCCTGCTTGCATTAGCAATACAAATGTTTAGATTCCTTAAGAGTCTGGCCAATATGGAAAATTTTTAATAAACCTTGTCTTTGGCTGAAAGAAACCTTGGGTTGAATTCATTTGGGCAGTACCTGTGTGGTGTGATTTTGAGGTCCCAGCACCCCTAAATCTCTAAACCTCAATACCACACACACACACACACACACACACACACACACACAAATTCCTAAATTATTTTTTGAATTGAGAACTTTTCTCTGAATATTTGAATTGCATAAAAGAAAACAAACAGAATTATAATTATATTGAAATACAGATATTGATGTGTATATTTAAAATAACTGTCAGATCACAAGATTATTTTCTTTTTGGTGAGGCAACCTGGGTTAAGTGACTTGTCCAGGGTCACACAGCTCATGTCAAGTGTCTGAGGTTGAATTTGAACTCGGGTCTTCCTGACTCCAAGGCTGGAGCTCTGTCCACTGCACCACCTAGCTGCCCCCTAAGAATTCTTTTTGAATTAGACCAGAGCAATCCCCACCCCCAACTTGGATGTTTGCCTGCCCAAAAATAACCAGAAATGGGGCATTCCCCCAGGGTTTGAAGAGCTGAACTACATGGGTGGGCAGAAACATGTGGGAAGGACTAGGGCCCTTGCCACAGACCCCACGTGCAGGGCAAAGGCAAGAGGGCGGAAGTGAACGTGTGGCCAAGGTGTGTGTACTACTACAGGAGTTAGAGCAATATAAATAGTAGTGCAGAAAGTGGCAGAATTCTATTGAGAGCTGGCCCTGGAGAAGAGTAGGGTAATGAAGAAGAAAAGAAAACTTCAAGCTGATTTGCCCTGGAGCTTTTTTAAGTTGTGGACTTCAGAGTAGCACCAGAGTCAAGAACCAGAGCAGCAGAAACAACGAGCAGGAGTACCCACCCCAGGACCTGTTCTACTTTTGCAGACCTATTGAAGAAAGCACCTGGTGTGAAAGTTGCAATATTCTCAAGGGACTTGATCTGATAATGTGTCCCTAAAAACATGGAGGATATAAACCTAATCCTACCATTAAGAAGGAATGACTCCCAGAGTCTCCACCTGACATAGCAAAAGTGTATGTGTGTTTTTTAATGAATTAAAGGATTTTCAGACTTTCTTGAGGAAAAGACCAGACTCAAACAGAAAATTTGACTTTGAAATGTAAGAATCAGAAAAAAACCTAAGAAGAGATCACAGTATGAAAACTCATAGCCAAGTTTCAAGCTCCCAGGATCTTGGAAGGAGAAATTACAAGCAACACGGAAAAACAACTGTAGCTCTGCAATATTTGATAAGGATAACGCCAAGACCTAGCAGCTTTTACCTACATTAAAAGACAGTAGGACTTTGCTCAGCAAAGCTGAGTGTAAATCTGAATGGGGAAAAAGTGAACAGTTAACTAACTGAAAGACTGCCATTTGTGACAAAACACCAGAACCAGAGGGAAAATTAAACTTCTAAGACCCAGGCAAATGAAGGATTGGACAGGCATCATTTCTGAAGCCAACAAGAAATACACATACCAGAAGATGGGGGAAGGTTTCCCAATGGCAGGTCCTAATGGGGCAGTCAGGGTGTTTATGGTTTAAAATTCCTATGATTTAAGACCCCAAGGAAGTATCTCCATGAAAAACAGCTCTGCTGTAGAGAAAACACAGAATGAACTTTGACAAGGTCACTCCTTGAATTGTAGAGGGCAACAGCAAAGGCTTTGGTGTTATCTTCATTGTTTTGCTAATCCATTCTTCTTGCTTGATTGAACCCTGGCTGCCAAGCAAGGTAACCTTAATTCAGGCCTGCACAACATACAGCTGCAAAAGGATTTCAGGCAGCCCACGAAAAATGTAAAGGATGTAAAAAAAGTAAAGGTGTAACTAGTTCTTTGTCTGTGCCAGCTTAAAAAAAAAAGGAAGGAATTATGGAGCCTTTTTGCAAGGCTAGAATTTAAATAGTGCTGACTTTATATGCCTACAGCAGTCAGTATGTGGAGTATCTGGGGGAAGTTATGAAATAATGATCTCTGTCTTTAATAAAACACAAAAGTCTCATACCTAAAAAAAAGTCAATATTTGTTTTCAGTGTAAAAGAGAAAATAAATTTTCCAAATCAAAGTGCACACAATTCTTATCAACAGATGGTATGAAATAATAATAAAAATTGTAGTCTATAACATATTAGAGAGGATTAAACCAACTGGTTTTCAATTTAAACTAGAAAAAAATAAACTGACAATAACAATTTCCTCATTTAACACATTTGTTTCATTTAGGCTAAACATGGAATTTCTTAGCTACATCTCAACCAGAATCTAGAGTCCTTTGAGGAAAACAAATAAACCTCTCAACCAAATTATAAAGATTTAAAATACAAAGTCTGGAAACCTCTCTGGGCCTCAGTTTTCTCATCTGTGGAATGACTGGATTGGGTAAATTGATATCTAAGTTGTATTTTAGCAATAATTCTTTGGTTGATGACTCTACCATAGATTAGAGATGATTTCACTCCTTAAATTTGAGTCCCCAGCACCCAGCAGAGTACCCAGTACCTATTAGATGCTTAATTAAAAGTTTTCAGATTGATTGATTAATTAATTGAATCTAGAAGTTTTCCCTTAGTTTCATAGTGTATGAGGTTGTCAAATGGCTTCTCTGGGAATGGACTCAGTTTGAGATTCAAAATTACTCTCAATAATATCCTGAGGCTCCCTCTGCTGAACCAGCAAAGGTTCATCACATGGCCTTGCAATGTTAAGAACGTGATCAATTTACTCAAAAAGATAAAGTATGATAATATCGAGGAAATACATTAACAGTAAACACTCCCAATATCCCAGGACCTGAACAACCCACTTTAATACACCCAGGGATAGATGTTAAGTGAAGCTCAACCCTGACTGGTTGTGAAGACCTCACTAGAAGAGTAGAATAGAATCTATTAATAACATGCCCCTAAGATAACTATGAACAGTGGTTTGTCATAATGTCTGGATTACAAATGTTGCTTTTCGCAAATCACTGAGACATTAGGAATCTGTCATCAACGCTCCATCAAAGACTGGATAATACTGCAGAGGATCTGGAACAGTTTGATTCCATCTAGATGCAAGACAAACATGGGGGAAAATTCATAGCTGGAGAGTGGTTGCTCTCTCAGTTATCAAGAGTCTTCATCCCCACAAAAAGGTAAACCCTTCCTGTTTTAACCCACGTGGGAAGCAATGTGCCTCCACACAGAGAGAAATCCTAAAGCATCAGAAATGATTTTCTCTTCATTATCCTTCAATCTAGCTTTTCAGAATTTCTGCATCTCAGAAGAAGCACAAACTGCTTGCTTCCACTCAGCTTCTTGGGACAGAGTGTTCAGGACTTTCTCCCAAAAAAGTTTCTTTGTTCCAAAGCATTGTAAGACCATGACCTACTTCTAGGAAGTTTATTACATCTATAATAATAAAGTACTGTGGATAGAGCAATAAACCCAGAGTCAGGAAGTCTTAAGTTCAAATATGGTCTTCGACACTTAAAGCTGTGTGATGCTATACAAGTCAATTAATCCCTATTTATCTCACTTTCTTCATCTATAAAATGGAGAAAATAATAATACCTACCTCCCAGGATTTTTTTGAGGATTAAATGAAATAATACTTATAAAGCACTTAGCACAAGCTGGGCAAATAGCAAGCACTATATAAATATTACATATTAATGTTAACTAGTATTATGAATTGAAACAACAATAACAATGAATAATAGTTACTTTTTCTACAGAGTTTCCAAAAGTTATATTTTTGGCTCAGATTTGGAGCAGGGGTCAGCAAACTGCAGTCTGATTTTGTAAGGCCAGTGAGCTAAAGACATTGATAGTATTCTTAGTTTTGCAGGCCATACAAAAACAGACAGATTTGATCCATGGGCCCTAGTTTACTTACCTTTGAATTAGAGAAAACTAAACTTTTATTTATCAAATTTTTCTGACAAGTCAATTTTCTTTAGTGTTAAGGATTTTAGAAACACACCTTTTAAGTGTTTAATTAAAAAAAATCTGTTGTCTAGAACATTAAATAATTTCTATACTGAAGAAAGTTGAGGTTTCATTAGTAGACATATAATCAGAAAGAACTAGGTTTAAGTCCTGTGTCCAACACACACATGTATGTTTGTACATATGACACATATGTATATGTGTATGAATATATGCATGCATGTGTGTATGTGGCCATGGGAAAGTTACTTGAGTTTATAAGCTTCAAACAAACTCTCTTAAGAATCGTTATAAAAAGATTGTGATCTGTCACTTTTTATATTGCTTATCTCACTCCTTTCTTAATTAATTGACTTTTCCCACATGTAGTTCATCTAAGCTAATCTGCTTTAAATTTTCAACGCAGACATTAAAAACAAAACAAAACAAAACAAAACTAATTGCCAAGTAAAAAGACACATCTTTGAGCCAATTTATTTAAGGAACGTATTTGATATTTATGACAAACTGATTTCAAAATTGTATTTTGATTAGCACATTAAATATTTTAAGTTTCATAACAAAGTTATGTTAAAGGAATAAAATGATTCATATTTAGAACAATTACCTCTCTCCAATCTCCTCCCAACAAAAATAACTCCTGTTAATTTTGTTTCACATGTACTAAATTCTGGAGCATAGGATGGGAAGCTAGGCCTGTGACTTTATTGGTATGGATGTCACAATAAGGAAGACTTTCACAGCAACATGCAACTTTCTAATGTAATAGTGCCTCCTCCTATTGGACAACTCTATACTCTTCCATTTGTTGTTGGGTTCAGTGGATTTTAACCATATAAACATAGCATTATGCCTCCCACCACTGAAACATGGAATAACGGTGTATAGTTCTTTAGTTTTAAATCATTGAACCATGGATTTATTAAATACTGGATATGTGCAATTCATGGAGCTAAGTTATGAGCATACAAAGAGAAAAATAAAACATTCTCTGCTATCAAAGAGCTCACATTTTAATGAGTGAAATAACACATGTTGATGGTTTTAGGAAATTTGGAAGAAATTTGATTCTTAAGGGGCAACTACAAAGCATAGCAATGTGTCTCCTTTTATGTCATTTCCAATAATAAAATCATATCAATTTCTGTTGTTGAACCATTTAAAAGTGCCAAGGAATTTATTAAAAAGAACTTTCTTTTCTGGATCTTCACTAGTTGTAATTATAGTACTTGCAGGAACAGTGGCTATGTTGCATCTCTACAGGTCTTGCTTCTCTGGAATGTGCTAGAAACACCATTATTCAAAAAGCTTAGTTATAACTATAGAAGCAAATAAATAAATGCCATATAATTGGAATAACCATTGTGTGGTCTGGGCCCTTTGGCTTCTCCCAGATTCAAGCTTTCCCAAACCTTTTAGCCTTATGAGTAAGTTCAAATCTAGGTCTTCACAAAACATAAATCAGGTGTCTATAATCAAACTTACCCTTCTCATTACTGCCTTAAAGCAGCAATATTTTCCAATCAATTATAGCTATTTAGCTCCTAAACATCATTGACATCTTACAATGTTGCTACTTTTCTAACTTTTGTTCTGCTTTGTTACACAAATCTCCAAAGGTCATGATTTCCACAGTTTTTTTCAGGTCTGTCTGGCAGTCAGAGGAAAACTGTACAGGTGACCTAGTGCTATTGCCTTACTCTTCCTTCCCTGTACTTGCAATTACTCCATAAATACATACAAAACAGCTGTGTGCTGGTTCACTTCTGCCATTGACTACCTTGCATTATACACCATTCCATGTCACATCTCTTTTAGTCTTGGCAGTCAAAGCTTCATGGGCGTGACCATTTTGAGCTTTCTCCAAAGAATTTTATGCTGGAGCTAACTGAAGCCACAGAGACAATCATTTGTGACATAGAACATAGGTAGACATCCCACAATGTTTTAAATCACTATTCCATGCTCATAACATGCATTCCTAATTTGTAAAAAAATAAACATTTTAATACCACAGTTTATCTATGATATTATTCTAAGCTGGCATTCTCTCCATCTAATCCATCACAACCTATCAATGTCAGTCTCTCATGTACTGCTCCTGCAATGTCCTTCCAAGTTCCTGAGGAACTTCCCTATATTCTCTTTTATTTTTCTTAATAATATTTTTTTGAAAATTACATGTTGATATTTTTCAACATTCATTTTTATAAAATTTCAAATTCCAAATTTTCTCCATCCATCCATCTTATTCACCCTCCCCAAGACAGCAAGATATCTGATATAAGTTATACTTGTACAATCATGATAAACATATTTCTGCATTAGTCATGTTGTGAAAGAAGCATCAGAACAAAAGGTAAAAACCACAAAAGAGAAAAAAAAAACAACAAAAAGTGAAAATAGTATTCTTTGAACTGCATTCAGATTCCATACTTCTTTCTCTGGATGTAGTTAGTTTTTTCCATCATGGAATTGTCTTAGATAATTGTATTGCTCAGAAGCTCTGAGAAGAGTTAAGTCCATCATGGTTAATTATCACACAATGTTGCTGTTGCTCTGTACAATGTTTTCTTGATTCTGTTCACTCCACTCAGGATCAGTTCATGTAAGTCTTTCCAGTTTTTTTTTTCTTTCTGAAATCTACCTGATCATCATTTCTTACAGCAAAATAGTATTCTATTACATTTGTATACCACAACTTCTTCAGTCACTTCACAATTGATGGGTATCCTTTCAATTTCCAATTATTTGTCACCACAAAAAGAGCTATCAACATTTTGGACATGTGGATCTTTTCCCCTGTCTTATGATCTCTTTGGAATACAGGCCTAGTAGAGTTATTGCTGGATCAAAGGGTAAAACAGTCTCATTGATGTTTGGGCAAAGTTCCAAATTGCTTTCCAGAGTGGTTGGATCAGTTCACAATTCCACTAACAATGCATTAGGATTTCAACTCTCCCACATCTTCTCCAAGATTGATCATTTTTCTGTTTTTTTTTTTCATGTTAACCAATCTGATAGGTGTGATGTGATATCTCAGAGTTGTTTTAATTTGCATTTGTCTAATCAGTAATGATTTAGAACACTTTTTTTTCAAATGACTATAGATAGCTTTTAATTTCTTCCTCTGAAAACTGCCTGTTCATTTCATTTGACCATTTATCAATTGGGGAATGGCTTGTATCTTTATAAATTTCACTCAGTTCTCTATATGTTTTAGAAATTAGAAGGGCAGCTAGGTGACACAGTGGATAGAGCACTGTCCCTGGATTCAGGAAGACCTGAGTTCAAATCCAGCCTCAGACACATAACACTAGCTGTGTGACTCTGGGCAAGTCATTGAACCCCCATTGCCCCCGCCCCCAAAAAAATGAGGCCTTTATCAGAGAAACTGGCTTGAAAAAAATATTTCCTAGCTTTCTGTTTCTTTCTAATCTTGGTTGAGTTGTTTTGCTTGTGAAATCCTTTTTAATTTAATGTAATCAAAATTATCCATTTTGCATTTCATAATGTTCTCTATCTCTTGTTTGGTCTCAAATTCTTCCCTTCTCCATAGATCTGAAAGGTAGACTATTCCTTGCTCTCCTAATTTGCCTATAGTATCACCTTTTATATCTAAATTTGTATCCATTTTGACCTTAAAATGCTATGCAGTGTAAGTTGTTTTTCTATGCCAAGTTTCTGCCATACTATTTTCCAGTTTTTCCAGCAGTTTTTGTCAAATAGCAACTTTTGATTCCAGCTAGAGTCTTTGGGTTTATCAAACAGTTGGTTATTTTATCATTGACTACTGTCTTTTGTACCTAACGTTTGCCACTGATACATGACTTTATTTCTTAGTCAGTAATAAATAGTTTTTATGATTACTGCTTTATAATACAGTTTTAGGCCTGGTACAGCTATGCAACCTTCCCTTGCATTTCTTTTCATTAATTCCCTTGACATTCTTGACATTCCAGATGAATGTTTTTATTATTTCTCCTAGCTCTATAAAATCATGTTTTTGGTAATTCGATTGGTATGGCACTGAACAAGTAAATTAATTTAGGTATAATTGTCATTTTTATTACATTAGCTCAGCCAACACATGAGCAACTGACATTTTTCCTCGTATTTAT
>NW_020955186.1:771670-771835 GCF_900497805.2 Vombatus ursinus
ATCTGACTTTATTTGCGTGAAAATTGTTTTGTAATTGTGTTCATATAGTTCTTGGATTTGTCTTGGCAGGTAGATGCTCCAGTATTTTAATATTTTATACTGTCTACATAATTTTAAAAGGAATTTCTCTTTCTATCTCTTCCTACTGGGTTTATATATAGAGAG
>NW_020955186.1:771894-796432 GCF_900497805.2 Vombatus ursinus
AGATAGATAGATAGATAGATAGATAGATAGATAGATAGATATAGATAGATATATGGATATATATCTATATTATATATAGATATATATCCATATATCTATATAGATATATATAAACATATGAGTGTGTTTATTTTATATCCTGCAACTTTGCTAAAGTTGTTAATTATTTCAAGTAGTTTTTTTAGTTGATTCTCTAGAATTCTCTAAGTATACCATTATATCACCTGTAAAGAGTGATAGCTTTCTTTCCTCATTGCCTATTTTAATTCCTTCAATTTATTTTTCTTTTCTTATTGCTAAAGTTAACATTTCTAGTACAATATTGAATAATAATGATGATAATGGGCATCTTTGTTCTGCCCTTGATCTTATTGGGAAGGCTTTTAACTAATCTTCATTACAAAATGCTTGCTCATGGTTTTAGATAGATGCTACTTATAATTTTAAGGAATACTCCATTTATTTCGATAATCTCTAGTGTTTTAATGAGAATGATTGCTGTATTTTGTCAAAAAGCTTGTTCTGCATCAATTGAGATAATTATATTATTTGTTATTTTGTTATAGATATGGTTTGCTATGCCGATAGTTTTTCTAAAATTGAACCAGCCCTGCATTCCTTGTATAAATACCAACTGGTCATATTATATTATTCTCAAGATATTATATTATTCTCATGCTGTAATCTCTTTGCTAATATTATATTTAAAATTTTGCATCAATATTAATTAGACTATCCACACCCAGAGAAAGAAATATGGAGTCTGAATGCAAATGAAAGAATACCATTTGCTATCCTTTTCCCTTATTGTTTGCTTTATTACTTCATTCTTGTGGTTTCTCCCATTAGTTCTAATTGTTCTTTACATCATGACTAATGTGAAAATATGTTTAACATGAATGTTTATATGCCTCCTATATCAGATTGTATGCCATCTTGGGGAGAGGGGAGAAGTGACAGGGGGAGAAAATTTAAAACTCAAAATCGTATGGAACTGAATGTTGAAAACTAAAAATGAATAAATTAAATTAAAAATATTAATTATGGAAATTGTTCTATCATTTCCTTTCTTTGTTTTGGTTCTTCCTGGTTCAAATATCATTTCCATATTTGTACCATAAAAATAATTGAGTAAGACTCCACCTATTTTCCCAAATAATTTATATTGTATTGGAATGAATTGCTCTTTAAAGTTGTCATATATTTCACTTTAAGTCCATCTGGCCCCAGTATTTTTCTTTCTTAGGGAGTTCATTGATGGTTTACTCAATTTCTTTTTTCTGAAATGGGTTTATTTAAGTATTTTATTTCCTCTTCCTTCAATCTGGGCAACTTTTATATATTTTTTAAAATATCCATCCACTTCACTAAGATTGTCAGGTTTATTGTCAGATAATTGGACAAAATAGATCCTAATTAGTGCTTTAATGTCTTCTTCATCAGTGGTGAATTCAGCTTTTTCCTTTTTTATACTAGTGATTTGGTTTCCTTCCTTCTTAATCAAATTACCTATAGGTTTAATTTTTGTAGTTTTATTTCTTAAAACCACCTCTTAGTTTTATTTAATAATTCAACAGTTTTCTTAATTTCAATTTAATCTTTCTTTTGATTTTCAGAATTTCTAAATTTGGTATTTAATTGGGGGATCTTTTATTTTTTTCTAGCTTTTTTAGTTGAATACCCAATTCCTTGAACTTCTCTCCCTATTTTGTTCATGCCACCATTTAGAGATATAAAATTTCCCATAAGAACTACTTTGGATGCCTCCTGTAAGTTTTGATATGTTATCTCCTTATTTTCATTCTCTTTGATTAAGTTATTAGTAGTTTCTATGATTTGTTGTTTGACCCACTCATTCTTTAGGATTAGTTTATTTAGTTTTAATTAATTTTAAATTTTTCTTTCCATAGCCCTTTGTTACACACAATTTGTATTGCATCATGATCTGAAAAGGATGCATTCAATATTTCTGCCATTCTGCACTGGATTGTGAGTTTTTTATGCCCTAATACATGGTAAATTTTTGTGTGAGTTCCACATATCACTCAGAAAAGATATATTTCTTTTTATCGCCATTCTGTTTTCTCCAGAGGCTTTCCATATCTAATTTTTCTAAAATTCTATTATTATCCTTAACTTCTTTCTTTGTATTTTATTATTAGATTTTCTAGTTCTGAGAGGGGGAGGTTGAGGCCCCTCACTAGTATAGTGTTACTGTCTATTTCTTCCTGTAACTCCATTAACTTTTCCTCTAAGAATTTGTATGCTATACCACTTGGTGCATATAGGGTGCATATATCAGTGTCCTCCCTTTTATTCCCCTTTACCCTTACTACTTCCTATTGGGTAAGTTAGATTTCCATACCTAACTGATTATGTTATTCCCTCTTTGAAGCAAATCTATTGAGAGTAAGGTTCAAACAATGCTCATCTCCCTCCCTTCTTTCCCTCTGCTATAATAGGTTTTTGTGCTTTTTCATGTGATGTAATTTACCCTTGTCTGTCTCCTCCTTTCCCCTTCTCCCAGCACAGTGCCTTTTCACCATTAATTAAGTATTTTTATTATCACATCAAAGTCAACTTATAGCCATGCCTCTGTCTATAATGATACAGTGCTCAAGAGTTATGTATCATCTTCCTTTGTAGGGATGTAAACAGTTTTCCCTTATTAATTATGTGTTTTTGTTTTTACTTTTCTGATTACCTTTTTATGCCTTTCTTAAGTCTTGTATTTGAAGATCCAATTTTCTGTTGAGCTCTGTTCTTTCCATCAGGGAGGTTTGGAAGTCCCCTATTTTATTGAATGTCCATCCCCTCCCCTGAATAATTAAGCTCAATTTTGCTGGGTAGTTGATCCTTGGTTGTAATCCAAGCTCCTTTTCCTTATGGATTATCATGCTCCAAGCACTCCAATCTTTTAACATAGAAGCTGCAAGGTCCTGCGTAATCCTAACTGTGGTTCCACGATGTTTAAATTATTTATTGCTGGCTGCTTGCACTATTTTCTCTTTGACTTGGTAATTTTGGAATTTGGCTACAATTTTCCCTGATGTTTTCAATTTGGGATCTCTTTCAGGAGGTGATCAGTAGATTTTTTTAATGACTATTTTACCTTCTGATTGTAGGACCTCAGTGCAGTTTTCCTTGATGATTTCCTGCAAGATGCTGTCCAGGCTTTTTTTTTTCCATCATGGTTTTCAGGTAGACCACTAATTTTTAAATTGTCTCTCCTAGATCTATTTTCCAGGTTAGTTGTTTTACCAATGAGGTATTTTACATTTTCTTGTATTTTTGCACTTTTTTGTTTGACTGATCCTTGATATTTCATACAGTCACTAGCTTCTACTTGCCCAATTCTAATTTGTAATGAATTGTTTCCTTCTACCATAGTTTGTACTTCCTTTTCTATTTGGCCCATTTCACTTTTTTTAAAAAAAAGTTCTTCAGGGAGTTTTTCTGTCTCACCTTCTATTTAGACAATTCTACTTGTTAAAGAGTTGATTTCTTCAGTGTAATTTTTTTTTTCCATTTTGCCAATTGTATTTTGTAAGGCTTTGTTTTCTTCAATGTACTTTGTTTTATTTGGCCAATTATACTTTTAAGAATTTGTTTTCTACAGTCAATTTTTGTCCTTTTTCCAAGCTATTGACTATCTCTTGCAAACCTCTCATTTCCTTTCCCAATTTTTCTTCTGCCTCTCTTATTTGACTTTTGAAATCCTTCCTGACCTCTTTCAAGAAGCTTTCTTGGGCTTGAGACCAGTTTGTATTCCCTTTTGAGGTTTCAGATGTTGGTATGTTGACAATGTTGCTCTCTTCTAAATTATTCTTTGATCTTCCCTGTTTCTATAGTAAGAATCTATGGTGGTTGTTTGTTTCTGCTATCTGCTTATGTTGTTTGCCTATTTCCTTGCTTCTAAAGTTAGACTCTCCTACTGGAGCACAGGGGACACTGACTCAAGCTTTTTGTGCTGGAAGCCCAGGACCTGGTCATTGGCTGTGTGTGCTGAGGCCTCAACTCCTGCAGCTGGAGGCTGTAGGAGTCTGGCAATTTACCTGGTGCTAAACTGAGGTCAGCAGAACTGGAGCTCTCAGGTTGGGGAAAGAGTCTGGCCCTTAGGGGATGCCTGCTTACCTGGGCTTCTTTAAAGCACTCAAATGTTTCATTGCTGGAGAATGTCTGTCAGCCTGGAGTTGTGCTGAAGTGCCCTTGAGATTTGGCTGCTGGAGAATGCCGGTGCCTGTGGTAGTTTTCCAAGCTGGTATTCACTGATTCACCTGCCTATGCTGAGGCACTCAGGGGGTCCTGGTTTTGGTGCTTGCCTGCTCCAACACCATGGGGCTCAGGATCTCCCCCCTGGTTTTCTAAGGTGGAGTTCGTCACTGGCTTGCTGGGATGCTTCCCATCCTGTACTGTTCCCCCTACCCCAGATTGAGAAGGGCCTTTCCTGGAGCTTCCTAGGCCACAAGACCGCTGCACCCCATCTTTCTGCTGCCTCAGCTGTTCTAGGATTTTTCCTGGGGTGATATATTCTGTGCTTTCAGAGGTCAATAAGAGAGGGTGAGATGGATTTATTTGTTACTCCACCATCTTGGCTCTGGGAAGTCCTCTAGAGGTGGACCATTCTTGCCAATCTTCCAAGTGTCCCAGGACTAAAAGTCTACTCCACCCCATCTTTACAATGGATCCACTGTCACAGGATTTGTTCTTTGGTGCTATTTTATGGTTTTATGGAGGTGAATATGGGAGATCTACAACAATTTACTGCTTACTTCACCATCTTGACTCCCAGAAGTCCACTTTTACTTTTAGAGGAGTTGATTTCTTCTGTCGATTCCCCCCCCCCCACCACATTTGACCAATTCCATTTTTTAAGGACTTATTTTTTGCAGTCAATTGTTATGTTTCCTTTTTGAAGCTGCTGACACTTTTTTTCATACCTCTCCTGCATAACTCTCATTTCTTTTCCCAATTTTTCTTCTATCTTTCTTACTTGATATTAAGATACTTTTGGAGCTCTTCCAAGAGGACTTTTTGGACTTAAGACCAATTCTTATTCTTCTTGTAGGCTTCACACATAGGCATTTTGATGTTGTCCTCTTCTGAGTTTGTGTTTTGATCTTCCATGCAGCCATGGTAGCTTTCTATGCTCAGTGATTTCTTTTGTTTCTTACTCATTTTGCGACTTTTAAAGTTGAGCTCTATTCCTGGGGCACAAGGTGCACTATCCCAAGTTTCTTGTACTGTGGGACAATGACCTGGTCACTGGCTTTCCATGACGGGCCATAAGGTGCTTGTAGCTTGCCCACTGCACTGTGGGTGGTCTGGCCTAGTTACAGCTTTTGTGCTAGTGTTTTTGGGCTCACAATTTGCCTTCTGTGCTGAGGCTGGAGGCCTAACTGCTGGTGTGCTAAGCCACACCTGAGAAACCTCAGTTGCTAATCTGTGCTGGTGGCTAAGAGCCTCCCTTTGGCTGGCCTATACAATATCTGTGCTGGGCTATGGTCTCCTTTTACTCAAATGAGACAGACTTTTCCTGAACTCCTTCTATGTTATCTCAAGCTGGAAAATTGTTTCACTCCATCTTTTTTGTGGGTTCCAGAATCCATTTAGAGACTTGATTTAATGTTATTTCTGAGGGAAACTGGGGAAAACTCAGGCAATTTCCTGGAATATTGGCTCTGCTCGCTTCCCTATAGTTTCTTGACCTCTTGATTGTATCAGAGGAAAATTTAGATAGATATATAAATAAGTAGATGGAGGGAGAGATAGTACACTTAATAAGCACTTGTTATATGCTAGGCTCCATCCTAAATGATTAGGGACATAAATACAAGCCAACACAATTGTCTTTACCCTCAAGGAGTTTACATTCTATTAGAAGACATTAAAGTAAGCCAGAAAGTGAAACTGAGGATAGGGAAGTAGGGTACTCATTGGAGGAAAATCTTCTGGTGAGGAAGTAGAAAATTCTGAAATGTGAGTTGAGCTGGGAATTATATCTCATTCTCATTGCATGACCAGCTTATCTTCTTTTTTTGGTAACACATTTCCATGATAACATCCTTTACCTTGTTCCCCTTCACGATTCCATTTTTATAATGTGTTCCTGTCTTGTCACAGCCACTATGTTCTTTGTCCTTTTGATGAACCTCAACTTTAAATCTTTATAACACGTATAAGAAATTATAGGAATACTGCTTTTCTGGAAGAGTTTTGAAATTTAAAAAAAAATTCTTTTGTTTCCAGAAAAGAAGAAAAAAACCTTGGAATCATTACATAAACAAAGTAAATTCTCAAAGGCAATGCAGCTTGCTTTCTTCCTCTTATCCAATTCCAAGCCTAAATCATTATTAATCTATAGTTTTGCTGTATCTGTCTCACACACACATGCATGCACACAAACAGGATGATTGAAAAGTTCTTTAGTTTGTCCACCCAGTTACATATGACTGCCTATACAATATTCACGTATATTTTCCTATTTTGATAGATTATACTCTTTTAAATGAGCATACAATTCACTTGGGAATTCTTCTCTGACTTGAAATTTATGCTTGATCTCAATAAATCATTCAATGAACCAACATTTTATTCTGTGCCTACTATGTTTTATGTTCTATACTACATGCTGGGGATACAAATAGAGAAGATGAAATAATCCCTACTCTCAAAATTGTATACTTTTATCAAGGAGACAAGAAGTATGTACATTCACTGATAGTGAATAAATACAGAAAGAAAAAATACAAATTAATAATGAATATCTATAATGAGTATTCAATACCTATGAATACCTATGTTTCCATAAATTATGCTGCTTTAATATTAATGATCAGAGAGTCATCCAGCAAGGTTATCTCCTACCTATAGATATGTGTTTCCTTATCCATTCTCCAGGAAAATCACTGGTTTTTAATTACTGAAAATTATTCTTTTTTTCTTCTAGAAATGCCAATTATAACAATATAACAACCAGAAAATATTAAAGAAATAAACATAAGCAAAGAGGAAAGAAAACTATGACTTTTTGATGATAATTTGATGGTTTACTTAGAGATCCTTAGAGATTCATCTAAAAAACTAATTTAAAAAATAACTTCAGCAAAATTTCATTACATAAAATAAACCCACATCAATCATTATTTCTATATGTTACCAACAGTATTTAGTAGGAAGAGATAGAAAGATAATTCAATTTAAAGTAACTGAAAACAGTATAATATACTTGAAAATCTACTTGGTAAGATACACACACAAGGATTTTATGAGCATAACTACAAAACACTTTTCATACCAATACAGATTTAAGTAATTTGATAGTTGGAGAAATAATAATTACTCAGGTGTAGGCCAAGTTAATATAATAAAAATTACAATATTATCTAAGTTAATTTACTTATTCAGAACCATACCAATCAAACTACAAAAGAATTATTTATAAAGCTAAAAGTAAGTCATCTTGTGGGGGAAAAAGGAGCAAGAATACCAAAAGAAATCATTTTTTTTAAATGAGTACTAGAGAGCCTAGCTATACCAAATCTCCAACTATGTAACAAAGTTCTAATCATCAAAGTCATTTGGTACTGGATATAAAATAGTATTTGATTAATGGAACAGATTAAGTACACATATACAGAAGCAAATGGGCACAGTAACCTAATGTTTGATAAACCCAAAGAACCTAGCAACTGGGACAAGTACTCAGTATTCAGTAACAGCTGTCTGGAAAATAGGAATATAGTCTGGTAGAAAACTACGCATAGGCTAACATTTCACAGTGCATACCAAGCCAAAATCAAAATATCCAAAAGATTTAGAAATGACAGGTGACATGAGCAAATCAGTGGAACATGGATTAAATTACCTGTCAGATATTTGAATAAAGATAGAGTTAATGACCAAACAAGAGATAGAGTTGTTCATGGGAAGTAAAAATATAAACATATATTATTTCTTTTTTTTGAACACTTCTAATGAGAAAAAATGTTCATGACTATATTTTTGAAAGCAATTTTGTTTTCCTTGCCTTCTCGGTGGATAGGGAAGGGGAAGTGTGAAAGAAGAGAATTTGGAATTATGATATATAAAAAGTTCAAGACATTTGTTGGTTAATTGTTTTTTTACTTATGACTAGTAAATAATTAATAAAAGGAAGGGCATTTGACTATCTCCCATAAACCAAAAGACCCCTCCTGAAGGCCTCTTGACCCTTGCATACTCTTAGAAGAATGGATCTTCCTGACAGGTGGCAATCAACTCTGATTGGTTAACAATTAATGAGAGAATGAATTTTATAATGAGGTAAACTTATTCTAAAGAGGAGCTAGTAGGCATGACTCGAATCACTCAGTCTTGGATGATGAGTTGTATTTCTACCTAGACCACCCCTGCTTAGGCAATCTAGAGAAAGTTGGTCTACGTCCACTGACTAGAACACAATGGGCCAGAATTCACCAAACTAGAATGTCTGTACCTTTTGATCTAAGCCTTCCCAGTTGAATTAGTCTTGCCCAAAATTTCATCTTATCATCACCTCTGCCCTTCAGAGAACTAAGCTTTGACCTAATCTCCAAATGAGGAAATAAAAAGGGAAAAAAATCCTGGATCTCCCCAATATTAATAAATGGTTACTAATATGAGAGAAATTATCATTTGTCTCAGAACTGAAAATAAAATAAAATATAAATTAAAAAAATAAATAAGAACAAACCTGGTTATAAGGACTTTTTTTTGGATTATTTAGAGGTCAGGTATCATTATCCAGTAGGGAAAGGGAAGGCATTGAAGGGTTTTGAATAGAAGAATATGATCATAGCAATGTGAATTTCTTGAGAGCAGAAACTGGTCCTTTGCTTTTGTTTTTGGCTTTTCTTTGTATACCAAGTACTTATTATAATGCTTGACACATATTAGGCTCTTAATACATGTTTACTGACTCACAAAAAATAGACTTGCCCTACGGAAAAAAATACAGTGAGATTTTCTTTGACACAGTAAACGAAGTAAATATCTTTGTTCAGAAGAATGGAAAGGACACTGAATTTGGAGTCAAGAAAAATTGGGATCTAGTTTTGCATTATTAAATTGTGACATCATAATTAATTTATACCTCTGCAATCAATCAATTTATCGGCTTGAAGACTCAAGTTCAGATCCAGACTCACTTACTATATGTATGACCCAAAGCAAGTCACTTAACCTTTCTTTGTCTCAGTTTCTTCATCTGTAAAATAGGGATAATAATAGTACCTACCTCCCAGAGTTGTTTTAAGGATCAGATAGGATAATAATAATAATTGTAAAATGCTTAGGCATTTAGTAAAAACTATATAAACGTTAAGTAGTAGTAGTAAAAATAAGAGTAAGAGTAGTAGTAGGAGAAGGAGGAGAAGCACATATCTGCTATGTAAGTGTCAGAAATGGGGCTGTGTGCTAAGAATAAGAAGGTATAGATGAAATAGCCCATGTTTTTAATCATCTTGAATAAATATCATTCATATATATATACATATATATGCATATACATATGTATATAGATATATGTGTGTGTGTATGTGTGTGTATGTAATTTAAAAAAAATCAACAACAGATTGTTTTCTTCTCTCTGGGCCACTGGGCTCTATTTTATTTTAATTATGCTTTCTTTTTCATAGTGCTCAGATGTGATGATGAAAAACAAATACTTTGGAAAATGTAATGAAGATACACTTGACTTAGTACAAGTTGTATTTTATTTGCTGTAGCTAAATAGCTTTCTTTCTGAAAGGGACCAACATATTGCAATGAAAAAAATTGTAAAATATGATAGAAATATGGTTCCAGGATTGTTAATTTAAAAACAAACAAGAAATATTGAATTAAATTCACATTCAATCACACTTCAGTGTTAATCTAGGTGATACTTCAGTTAATCATGATTATATATAGCAGACATTTATAGAAATGTATTTATTAAGAGACTTTATGTTGATTTTACATTAAAAATTTGTTTACATTTAAGTGTGATTTCTGATTGTAATATTTCAAATTGAGCATTTAGTCAATGTGAGAATATCATCCCTCACTGCAATCCTTACCATCAGAGAAAAGGTAATGACTTGGCCTCCTCAATTCAGTTTGTTACTGTGGAAAAAGCATTGAACTTAGGGCCTGTGTTAAAATATGGGGGATGTGCTATTTATTATCACTGGGTCTTTGGACAAAACACCAGACCTCTTTCACCAAAGGATGCCTAAGGTACCTTCCAGCTCTATAACCATAATCCTAAAGCCATCAAAATTAATTCCATATGTTTTATGTTAAGATATAAAATGAAATATGTCAGGGGGTAACGAAAGAGAAAAAAGAACACTATGCATTTCTTGAAAAAGAAAAATATTTGTAAAATATCTACATTATATTTTTTGGTTGAATTCCACCATTTTAGTTCACAAAACCCATCACTTTTATAGAATAATTTGCCATTACAGTGTGTTACACATATTGTTTCATTTGATTCTCAAAACAACACTATGTGATGAGTAGTAGAAGTATCTGTCAAGTAGAAAGAAGGGTAAGTAACAAACTACACTTCATCCAATATTGTGTATTGAACTATAGTGAATATCAAAGGAAGTATGGAAGTAAGCTTTGGAAAATAGACATAAACCTGTAAGAATCTCATAGCCTGTCCTTCTCATTTTCCAGATGAGGAAAGTGAGGTCCAGAGAGGTTAAATTACTCTCCCAGAGTCATACAAATAGTAAATAACAGAACTGTGATGCAAATCCAACTCTTGTGCCATTATACCCCTTAAATTTCCTTCAATATTTTTGCCATTCATAGCAATGAAATCTTGTTGTTTTGATTAAAATAAAATCAGTCTCCAGTAAGTGCTTCAAAAATATTTGGCAAATGAATGAATGAAAAACAGTTTATATTCACTTCATTAAAGTTTTTTTTTTTTCAGTTTCTTTGTTTGGTTAAGAGCAGAAAATAGCTATGCTATTAACTCATCTCTGAAAGTTTGATCACATATAAAAATATTTTTTTTGTTTTGTTTTGTTTGTTGAGCACCTCACTCTGACAAATTCAAATTGCTTTGCAAACATCTCCTAGATGATTTTTTTACCTTTGTTTCTGTATGTGGGGTATGGGGAAATATTTCATTATGCAAACAATCTCTGATTTCTACTCTATGGACTCCAGTTATGGGGATTCACTCTGCAGGCATAGATTGGAAACTGAATGAAATTAAGAAAATAATCCCTAAGGAGTAGCCTGAAGCACAGTAAAGTTTAAGCAAGATACATTGGGTTACAAGACTGATTAATCTCTGTGGTGGAATTTGTTTTCATGACTCAAAGCCCTGTCCTCAATCTACCACACCATGCTGCCTCCACCTATTATTGTAAAGACAAATTAGGGAGTGTGGAAATCTTTAGTAAAAACATAACCTTTATTGTAACCTAAGTAGCTAAATATGTGATTTCTTTCATCTTTTTTCTCCTATCCATGAAAGTGTTAATAAATAATGAAATGACAAAAAACTGAGTATGAGAAAGAAGTCTTAAACAATTGACTTGTGAATTACTGAGTTTCTATGTCCCCTAAATCTAGGGCTCCGTTGATAAATGTTTAACCATCAGTTATCCAAGAAAAAAAAATGCATGCATGATATATTTTTAAGTTTACTCTACACTACTAACATTTTCTCCATCATTTTCTTTAGTCTAGATGATCAACAACACAATAATAAATCAAGTCTTGAATTGTAGTATTTGTGTTATTTCCTAGGTGATAATTCTCAATTCTCTTGCCAAAAATAAAATAGTCAGATTTCAATAGCCAGTTCAAGCTAACTCCAGCATATCCCTGTCTAAACTCCAAATATAAACCAACAAAATGCCACTAAAAGAACAAAAATGAAGTGTTAAACATATCCTAGAGCTAAGTTTCCATTAAATACTCATTGTCTGCTATACAGTCTTTGCTTCATAAAATTAGACTATTGGAGAGGGTCTCTAATATCCTTAACAGATGATGGATTTGAATCAATAGCAGTTCTTCTAAATATACTTGAATTAAAAATTACAAAATGGACATTTTCCTTAAGCTATTCAGTGGCTCCAGGGGAATAAAAGCCACAATCAAATAAAATGGTTGTTTAGTTCTTACTTTGGTTATATTGTCAATCAGTACCAAATTTAATAATGTTCCATGAAGTACTAACACCAGAATCACTTTCTTTTTTCTTTCACTAAAGACACAAAGGGAATTTTCAGCATTTTCTGCCCTGGTTTACAACTTTCATTAGAGATAAAGTTGAATGGTAGCACATATTTTCAAGGATTTGATGACACTAATAATAGCATACATTGATTTTTATCTTTCATTAATTTTTCAACTATTGTTGAAACTATTTCCAACTATTATTTTTTGGAATAAGAAATAATTAATAATGAGAATTCAGGTTAATTATTAATTCTTTGATTTTTCTATTGCATATTGTTTTTCTTTCTGTGTATGTGTTGACAGAAACCCAGAGATCAAGCTGCTGTCTTCTATTTGAAATAAATAGTAAAACTATGCTCACATGTGCCTAGGTGAATATTTTTACTATGATGTGCTTCTCCTTCTATCTAACATTTAAATGAAAGGTGTTTTATGAACATTAATCTAAAGCAAAATCAGCCCTCTAAATTATACATAAAGCATGGTTTTTATAAAAATAGTTTAAACTGAAGCTTTTTAAAAAATGAAATACTGATGTTTTATAAAGCAAATCATCAAGATAAGCCATCTTACAATGCTGCATCCTTAGACTTGTATGTTAGAAAAGTTTCAGATGGAAAAACATCTTCATTTTCTTGCTGACAGATCTCTGTGTTTAGGAACATCATCACCTTTGCAGAATTTGTGGGGATTCAGCTGTCTGCCTTTTTCATTCATTACAAATTTATTTTTCTTTTGCCTGTGCCTTTTTACACTGCTGTTGTTTTTATTTACAACTGAGACTTGGAGTTCTAAGTATCAAACTTAATACAATGTATCTTCCTTTAGAAAGCACTGTGCAGGTGAGTTGGAGAGGGAGAGGGAGGAAGCAGTTTCTTTTTCTTCTTTTCTTGTGAAGCTTGTACTTAGATTGTAACATTCTGATTCACTGCCAAGACAAATAACAAGCTTGCGTTGTATCTTATGCATTACATTATTTATTTTTGTACTTTTCTGTGTACAAAATCCTCCTGTTGCCAAAAACTAGTTAGATTTCCCAATATATAGCTCTACAGAAAATTACCCTTCCTTACCCCTCTTCTCTACATCCAACTCCTACTTGTAATTAAAATGCCAAGCACTGCTATGATCTCTAGCTAAAATAAATGAATGGTTAAATAAATAAATGGATAAATAAATAAAATAGAAGTTTGTCTTGGACTTCGAGTTGTTGACCATTAAATAGCTCCTTGTAGGAACATAATTGCTAAGTATTGTATTGCTCCATCTACAGGGCCAACTAGGTGGTGCGGTGGATAGCATGCTGACTCTACAGTCAGAAAGATTCATCTTCCTGAATTTAAATCTGGTTAGACACTCACTAGCTGTGTGACCCTGGGCAAGTCACTTGACCCTGTTTGCCTCAGTTTTATTCAGTGTAAAATGAGCTGGAGAAGGAAATGTCAAACCACTTCGATATTTTTGCCAAGAAAACCCCAAATGAGGTCATGAAAAGTCAGACAGATCATTGAACAGTAATGATCATATCTGCATTTTAATGGGTACCTTCCTTTCCCTGTCTTCTCTCTTTTCCTTTGATTCTCACCAACTCCTAATAGCTTCTCTCATGCATTCTAGTAGAAAAGAGAAATAGGAAAATTAAAGAAAGTGCAGTGAGGCTGTAATTTTAAGTTGTTCCCATTACTTCATTTTGGTGACCTATTGTTGGCAAAAGGATCCTCTTCTATTATGAAGAAAAGTGCAACAAGAAATATACACAATATCTTTTGTTTGCTTTATAGGCAGTTGAAAGTGCTTTATGAGCTATAACTAGTGATAAAAATAGAAATCTTTTGCTTTGGGCATCTTGCCTTTATTACTGACAGAATATTTGTATACTTTTAAATGAGGTGCATCCTGATACTACAGAAGGGAACTGAAATGTTTTCTCTTCTAACTGGTTGTAACAAGATACATACTAAAACTCAATTGGTAGATGTGGGAGACCCAATAGTATGTGCTGTACACACCATCATTTTTAAAATGAAACTATTAATAGGAGGAGAGGAAAGAAGAGAAAGAGACTGAGAGACAAAAACACACAAAAGGAGTTAGAGGTGGGCAGAAGGATGAAGGGGAGGGGCAGAGAGAGAGAATTTTGTAAAATATAGCCAATATTCAAGGACCTTCTCATTCAACTAGGATTGGTCCAAATCACAATAATCTTCTTTATAAGACCCTGTTGTATAACAGATGGAACCCTGGGCTTGCAATCAAGATAGATTCCTACTTCAATTTCTACTTTAGATACTTGGCAACTATGTGACCCTGAAGAAATCATTTAAACCATCTGGACCCCACTTTCCTCATTTGTAAAATAAGAGGGTTGGATTCCATGACATCTATAATCACTTCTACCTCTCAAGTTATTCTCATATGAATGTAGCTAGACTTGTCAAGATTAGTCTACATGGAATCACTTTGTCTTCAGTGTCAAGGAAACAAGTTTGCTTATAATTGTCTAAAGTATATTCTGTACTACTATCTAGTCTTGCTTCCTTCAAGATGAATCACAGTCCTTCCTAATCTCTTCAGAATAGTGTTTTTACACGTGTTTTTACATTTTAGAAAAAAAACTATAGAATACATATCATCTCCATCATATCATAGAACATGAGGCATCAATGTCTCTAATCATTCATCTAAAGTTGCACTCTTCAAAGTTACCAATGTTTTCTTACAAATTTAAGTGACTCTTCTCAGTTTGACTTCTTTGCAACATTTAACATTATTGACCACACCCTCCTCTGTACTTTTTCCTGTATCTTTTTGTGTGTATGATACAATTATCTTTCCTCTTCTTTCTCTTTTTCTGACTAGCCACTTGTCAGATTTCTTTATCAGATCATCATCAATGTCCCACTCCTTAATGTTGTTGTACCTCAATGCTCTGTCTTTCTCTCTTTCTCTACAATTTCTCTCATAATGGTATTACCAGTTCCCATGTGTTCAGTATATTTACTCTCTCAATGTGTTTTTCACTCTGTATTTGTCTAACTCTTTTTCTGCTTCTTTATCTTCTTGTCTTATCTCTCTGTGTATCTGTCTCTATCTCTCTCTGTCTTTGTCAATCTTTATCGCTTCTTCTGTCCCCCTTTCTCTCGACCCTTAGTTCCAGTCTCACATCGCCAACAGCTTTTTTTGTTAATTTCCACCTGGATATTCCATAGTTAAGTAAATCGCAATATATCTGAAACAGAACTCAACTTTTCCCAAACCTTCCCCTCTTCAGAACTTTTCTTTTAAGTGTGCCACCACCATACTTTAAGCAAATTAACCTCAGAGTCATCTTTGACAATTCCCTCCCCTTCACACCTAATATCCAATTAGTTGCCAATCCTAGTTAATTGTATTTTGACATCTCTCGTATTTTTACCCTTCCTAACACTCACAGTGTTATTACTCTGCTTTAGGCCCTCATCACCTTTTTGTCTAGACTACTGGAATATTCAAATCTCTTTTCCTCTGTTCTCTTCCCTTGTATTTCATATTACATACAGATACCAAAGTGAAATTCCTAAAATTAAGGTCTAAATATGTTGTTGCCCTACTCAAGAAAAACAACGGTGGCTCCCTATTTTCTCTAGGATAAAATAGATATTCCTCCATTTGGCATTAGAAGCCCTTCACAACTGCATTCTTGTCTAAGTTTCCAGACTTGTTATGTATCATTTCACTCTAGGCACTCTTCAGTTGAATCAAATTGGCCTACTGGCTACTACTCAGTCTCTACATTTCATTTTCCTTTTCTGTGACTTTGTATTAACAGCTCTCCATGTGTGAAATGCACTCCCTCTGCTTCTTAAAATTCCCAGCTTCCCTTAAAGCCCAGTTCAAGTGTTATTTCTTATGTATCTTTTCCTGATCCTCCAGATACTTAAATCCTCACTTAAATTTCAATGTTTTTTTTTTATCTTTGTGAAATGTGTTTGAGAATACCTAGATCACCTAAGATAGAGACATCCATGTGAGTGACAGTAGGAATCAGTTTCTGGGAGAAGGCATTCTGCATTCCCCTACCATGTGAGTGGGAGCAGTCCCTTCTCATTGGCTGCATAACTGGATATGGCTAGTTCTTTAAAACTACTTGACAGGAACACATTCTTTTTCCAGCAGTATCCAGGAGGTGATTGGTCTTATTCACTCGCAGCATAAGTATAATACACTAAGCTGGATATAGGGCAAAAGCTACTTTTACCCTCCTCCCACCCCCTCAACCCATAAGAATCACTCTTAAGTTTTGGGGCTTTTCCGTTTGTTCTTTTCTAGGTACAAATGATTGAATCCTTGCACCAGAAGTTCAAGCATTGGCAAACTTGGAAGCAGGATTCCATCTCAGATATTGCTGCTGGAGCAGCAAGCAAGCCTCGAGAAATTAGGGTGCCATATCTAGAGTTTGGTGGGTCTATTCTATCTAACAATTGAGCTATCCTCTTCACTCCCTCCTCAGAGACTAAGGTGATGTGGGTGGAGTTATACCTCCCAGGTTTTAGGGGAGGGGGAAGGTTGTACGTTAATTATCACTATCCCTTTGAAGAACTTTTTTTTTTTTTTGAAAAGCAAATCTGACTATTAAGTTGTTAAATGGAACTGGAATACTTTAGACTACCCCGAAATTAGGATAAAATCATTTAGCATTTAAGTTAAACTGGTGTTGATACCTCCAAATGGAACCAGAGAACCTGGTAGGGAGATGAAATGTAATACAGTTGATTTTGAGTAAATGGGGTAGAAGGTAGTTGCTGTTCTATTTTTCGTAGTTTATATGCACGTTTATGTAAATAAACTGTTTTTCCCAAGTAGAATATAAGAACCTTGAGGACATGGATTGCTGTTGTTGTTGTTTTTCTCTTTATATCCTCAATGCAATAGTAAATAATAAATATATGTTTGTTGAGTGATTGATTAAAGTTAGATTCATTACTAAGAGTGGTTGAATGGTTCCACTGAGAAAGATCTATTAAAACAAATGTGGGGAAAATTCAAAGGATAAGTGAAAGTGATTTACTAATCTAATTTATCTACACCCATCATTTACTTCATAGGACTAAGTCAAACACTATTCATATCTAGTTAAGCAGAAGGCTGTGATGATGGAAATCTTAACTTTGCATCCTTTCCCATACCATCAAAGTTGAAACTGTTTTCAAAACCCACTTTCTGTACTCAAAAACAAATCTAAATAGACATATGACATTAAGTAAATTTCCACTTTGATTGAATTTAAGTGTAAGGAAGGTGGTTATTTAAGTGTAAGGAGAGTCTCTGAACAATTTGATCAGTTGCCCAATTAACTTGATGAAATTACAAGAAATGACCCCTTGTTTGGATATATCCACTTGGTACTTTCCACAAAGAATATGGCACTGGCACGCTCATTGGTGTCATACTGATTATGTTTCACATACTGAGGTTTCCTCTTAGTGATTGTCTGGTGGAGAATCAGTAGCCAGCCCTGAAGTTTATAAAATTGAACAAGTTCTTACCTCTTGACCTTCAAGACTTCTTTTCTACTTGATCTTTCTGCTATATGGCATCAGGATTAGGGGTAGAGATTCGTTAAAGAAGAGATAATCCAGGCAAAACATTTTAAGATTCAAATTAAATACTATTTAATGATAAATTAAGTGATATCCCTATGGTTTCTACATTGATAAAACATTTACTATTGAAAATTCATCTAAATGTTTCTGTAGAAATAGTCACATGAATTTTAATAATTTCCATTACTTTGAGTTCCTGCAAGTTTCAGCCCACCATTGACTATATCACTAGAAAACTAAAATGCAAGCATTGTATTTGTAGCTATCATAACCTTAATTATGTGACATTAAAAATTGAAATCAGATGCCTATGTTTCTTGGACTCTTTTTCACAGATATGTACAGGAATTTTAAAAAGTAAAATGAATGATGTATTTATGTGGAAAAATACTTTTGTTTCCTAGCAACAAAATATGTTATTTATAACATCTGTATTATAGAAGTGAATTGCAAAAATAGTATACTATTATATGGAAATATCTCACTGTCATGTCAGTGAAAAATATAGATTAAGAGGTATAATATGACCTACAGTACTCCTGAAATAAAAGTCCATTTGCTAAATTGTGTAGATCTCACTTACTTTCCTGGAACAGTTCACTTTTTAGTGAAACCTTGAGGGGTCTTTTCTTTTATTTCTGTTTCAAGAGCTAAATTTTGCATGTCTATCTATATAGTTATGAAAGGGGGAAAATATAGTGATTATTTTATTTCATTCTAATATTTTCATGAACATGGAATCCTAAAAAAAATTTGATAAAATATTGTAAATATTGTAATATTTTAATTGTAATATTTAATTTTTATGATAAATATTGTAAAATAAAATAAAATTATTGATTTAGAGTTGTAAGGGACTTGAGAAAGGATACTTCATTTTGTAGATGAGAATACTGAGGCACAGAAATGCTAACTGATTTGCTTAGTCACAGAATTGGTGTCTGAGGCAGGATTTTAATCTAGTTTTTCTTGATTCTAAGACTCTGGACACCAAAACTCTATCAATTATGTCACACTACTTCTCAAATCCAGCAGAAATAGTTTCCTTCATGTATATCTGACTCATTTTCCTATCTCTAAACTATGGGAGTTAGTCTTATAGGTCTTTGAAGTAGTTTACAGCTTTGGTGCTATGATCTCATTAACCCATGATCATAATCTTCATTGCTAATTGCATTTTTTTTTGGTTCTGATAAAATTATTTTTCTGATTCCTATTTGTATACAACTTGAAAAAGGTTCCTAATTTCTGTTTTGGCCTAGAAAAATACCCTTGATAAATTACTATCGTTTATTTAATACTAGAGGATAGAATCAAAGAGTCAGCATGTACTCTACTAACCAAAAGAGGTACAGGTTTTTCATTAATCCTCATATTTGTAATCAGCTCAATAAAAGGTAATCCAAAAGGATTTTTAGAGCTTTTGTTAGATGTTTACTATCTCAATTGACAGGGAGACAGAAATATACTTTTGGCAGACCAAATAAGAATTTCCTTTTATTAAATTGATCTTGGGTAGTCATGTTGTCTCATCATTTCAGTCTCATATAAAACCAATCAAATGTTAAAATTCTGGAGAGTTTAAGGGCATCTTGGAAGACAGAAAAGCATACATGGATAGTCTGGAGTGCCTTGTGGAATATTCAGTAAAATATCAAGCCATATTTATATTAAATTCTATGCTCCAAAAGTTATTTCAAAATTTCTTTCCATAATATTTTTCCTTCTTTGATACTAAATAAAATTCATGAATTAGCATTATTTCATTTCTATAATGTGGCATGCAAATAAGATCTCTTTCACATTAATATTATGTGCATGTTGTAAACTATTTATGTTTTTTCTTGCCTGTGACCCTTATCTAAGTCTTCATGAAATTTCTTCAGAGGAATCCACCCAAATTGGTAGACGTTGTCAACCTGGCAAAACCCTCCCCTCAAAATGCTGAGGAATCCAAGCTGAGTTGAAAACACACAAGGTTAATTAAGAAGAAAATCAGATATGAGTGTTGAGGTAAGGAACCCCAGTAAAAAGTTCAAAGGTCCCCAAAGCCTTGGAGAGGCAGGAGTGATTTATGCTTGAAAACCACATAGAGGAGGTACGAGGAGAGACTGGGAAAAAGAATGGACAGTCTTTCCCTGGGAAAGAGAAGCCCCAGAAGCTGAATGTTTTGCAGGAACAACAGACCACTACACTAGTTTAGGCTGGTTTGGGGTGATAGCTCAGCTTACAGATGTGAGTTGACCAAGATACAGTAGTTCCCATATTTGGAATACTATGAATCACTTTTAGCATCTCGGCTTTTTGTGGCTTCTATGTGAATTCATATTGAAGTTTTATTTTCATAACATAACCTGATTTTTTTCATAGAAATTGTTTTATGGCCATATCTGCCCCATCCTGGACTTATGAATTTAATATTTCACAAGTTTAGAACTTTACATTTGTCCCCATTCAATTCCACCTTATCCACTTTGGCCCCTTATTTTAGATTTTTATGAACTTTGTAGTGTTAGAACTCTGTCATTTAAAATGTTAAGTATCCCTTTTAGCTTTACTGTCATCTAAAATTTAGCAAGCATATCATCCATGCTATCATTGATTGAAAAATGAGGGGAAACTGATCAACTTCACATGAGGAACTATTTTTATTTATTTATTTTTTTATTCCCAGTTGTAAGCACAGTGCCTGGCACATAGTAGACATTAAGTAAATTCTAGTTGATGACAGATTGACTGGAACCTGAGTTTCAGTCCCACCTCTGGCAAAGATGACCTGGATAATCTTGAAAAAAATAATTACTTAATTCAGCTGGGTCTAATTTTATCATCTATAGGTTGAGGGTGAGGATGAGATAACTTCTAAAGTCTTTTCTGCTTCTAGATACATGATACTATACTGAATATTAGAAGTCAAGGACAGAATCCTGTAGAATTCCAATGAAGAACTGTCTTCAAATTGACAACATCCCTTTAATCAATCCTTCTGAGTCTAGTCATTCAATCAATTCCAAAGCTATGCAAATATAGTGTAGTATAGTTACTATATTCTAGTAATTAGTGAATAGGAATTATGAAACAGCTAGGTGCAGTGGTAAGAGCCAGGAAGAACTGAGTTCCATTCCAGTTTCAAAAATATAATAACTCTGTGACCCTGTGAGCCACTTGAGATCACAGAGCAAGTCATTCTCTGCTATCAGATATTATAGCTATTCCTCCTCTTCTAAGTAGCAATAAAGTTTTTAAATGATGTTTTTGTGTTCTAGTTATTATTATTTTTATTTTTAGCTTTTATTTAGAATTTTATTTTTCCCCAGATATATGTAAAAATAATTTTAACATTTTTTTTAATTCTGAGTTCCAAAATCTCTCCTTTTCTCCCACCACCCTCCCTCATTGAGAAGTCAAGCAGTTTGATCTAGGCTATATATGTGTAGTCATACAAAACATATCCATAATAGTCATGTTGTGAAAGAAAACATAGGCAAGGAAAAAAAAAACTATAGAAAAATAAAGAAAGTAAAAAAAATGATTCAATCTATATTCACACAACATCAGTTCTTTCTCTGGGGATGGATAGCATTTTTCATCATAAGACCTGAGAATAGCTAAGTCATTTTCAACTTATCATCATATAATATTGCTGTTACTTTGTACACCTTATATTTCATTTTGCATCAGTCCATGCAAGTCTTTCCAGGTTTTCTTTTTTTCCTGAGAACATTCTGCTTATCATCTTAATCACATACCACAACTTATTCAACCTTCCCTCAGTTGATGGCTTCCCTGCAACTTCTAATTCTTTACCCCTAGAAAAGAGTTGCAATAAGTATTTTTTCTTATATATAGGTCTTTTTTCCCTTTTTTTTAAAATTTCTTTAGGCATACAGACTTAGCAGTGCTATTGCTAGGTGAAAGGGTATGCATGATTTTATAGCCCTCTGTAGAAAGTTTCAACTTGCTTTACAAGATGGTTGAATCAGTTCACGACTCTACCAACAATGCATTAAAGTCTCATTTTTCCCACATCTCCTCCAACATTTAACACTTACCTTTTCTGTCCTATTAGCCAATTTAATGAGGTAGTATTTCAGAATTGTTTTAATTTGCATTTTTCCAATCAATAGCGAGTTAGAGCGTTTTTTTTTTGCTTCTTGTTTTTAGTGACATATCTCTATGTATCAGAAATTGCCTATCTGTACCTCAAGGTCAGCTGTCAGCATTCTCCTGCATCCCATTTCTCTGTCCTTCTTCTCCCATTTCCTGGTGCCCCTTCCCTTTGGGTATGCTATTGCCATTCCTCTCCCAACTACTGTAATAACTCACCTAACTACAGTATTTGGTGGCTTCCCATTGCCTATAGGTTAAAATTCAAGCTCTACAGGCTATCAAGCCAGAACCTTCACAATTCAAATATAATTACTCTTTCTAGTCTCATCTTACACTCATTTTGTATATTTTAATTTTCTTTTTTTAATGAATTACATTATTTTTAGTTTTGAACATTCATTTCCATAAGGTTTTGAGTTCCAAATTTGCTCCCCCTCTCTCCCCTCCCCCATCCCAAGATGGTATGCATTCTGAATACCCCTTCCACCAATCTGTCCTCCTTTCTATCACTGCCCCCTTCGCTTATCCCCTTTCCCTTCTATTTTCCTGTAGGGCAGGATAGATTTCTATACTTCATGGCCTGTATATCTTCTTTCCCAGTTGCATGTAAAAATAACTTTTAAGATTTGTTTTTAAAACTTTGGATTTCAAATTCTCTCCCTTCCTCCCTCCCCACCAACTCTCATTCATAAGGCAAGCAACTGGATAAACGTTAGACATGTGTAGTCATGCAAAACACTTCCATATTAGTCATGTTGTGATAAACTAACTATATTTCCCTTCATCCTATCCTACCCCCCATTTATTCTATTCTCTCCTTTCACCCTGTCCCTCCTCTAAAGTTTTTGCTTCTGATTACCCCCTCCCTCAATCTGCCCTCCCTTCTATCATCTCCTGCTCTCTTATTCCTTTCCCCCCTATTTTCCTGAAGGGTAAGATAGATTTCCACATCCATTTGAGTGTGTACGTTATTCCCTCCTTAAGCCAAATCCAACAAGAGTAAGATTCACTCATTCCCTTTCATTTTCCACTACTTTTCCTACACTCTAAAAGTTTTTCTTGTCTGTTTTACATGAGATAATTTACCCAATTGTACCTCCCTTTCTACGTCTCCCAATATAATCCTCTCTCACCACTTAATATTATTTTTTTAGATATTATCCCTTTATCTTCAACTTGCCCTGTGCCCTCTTGTTACACACACACACACATACACATGTGTGTGTTTATGTATATATGTTTATATTCATATGTATATACATACCTACATATACATACATACATATAGATAGAGAAATGCACATACATATTTTTCCTCTCCAATTACCCCAATACTGAGAAAGGTGTCTTCTGAGTGACCGCAAGCACTCTTTTCTGCCCTGGAATGAGAGGAGTGTTCCCTCTCCCTTGCTGCCATAAGCTCTGCAGTGCCAGTGCTCATCCTAGCCCCAGGACTGCCACCCAGGACTTTGATCCAGATTAAAGCATTGGCAAAGCAAGAAAATCCTGCCTCAATGCTAGCAAAGATATCCCTGCAATCCTCCTCTGATCTGCCACTTAATTTCCCCACTGTCTGTGGGTTGCAAACTCTGAAAGCAATCTCCTATGCAGGGCTGCGCTAGGGCCAGGGCCAGACCATACTCCCCTCTCACCCAGGTCCAACAGACCTTTTACACTGAATTTCTAAGTTGTTCTTAGCATTTGTGAGTTGAGAAGTGCGGAAACCAACACATCTCCCCTTGATTCACTTGCCTCTAGCCTGCTCCAGGTTTACTGGTCCCCAGTTTTGTAGGCAGCATGGCTAAAGCTGAATTGTTCTCCTCTCCCAGCCCAGTGCAACAGACCTTTCCCATTAACCACCCACATGGTTTGGGGCTGGAAATTTGCTTCACTGTGTCTTGTTGTTTCTGCTCTCTAGAATTTGTTTAGGGACATTTTTACAGGTATTTGGAGGGCTTTGGGGGAAAGCTCAAGCAAGTCACTGCTTTTACTCTACCATCTTAGCTCTGCCTTATTTTGATTTTCAGCATTCATTTCCACAAGCTTTGAGTTCCAAATTTTTGCTCCATTCTAAATTTTTAAGGAATTATTTTCTTTTTTTGTTTGTTTTCAGATCATTTTTATTAATTTATTTTGATTTATCAAAAATCACTTCCCCAAGATGGCTCACAATGTGATATAGACAATACATATCCATTTCTATTAAACATATTTTCACATTAGTGATGTGGTAAAGAAGATTTAGAACTTAGGAGGAACCATCAGAAAGAGGAAACAAAACAAAACAGGAGGAAAAAATATTGCAAATAGTATGCTTTGATCTGCATTCAAACTCCATGGTTCTTTCTTTGGATGTGGATAGCATTTTCCATCATGAGACCTTTGGAGATGTCTTGGATCCTTGCATTGCTGAGAAGGGCTAAGTCTATCAATGTTAGTCATTGCACAACATGGCTATTATTGTGCCCAACATTCCCTTGGTTCTGCTCACTTCACTCAGCAGCAGTCCATACAAGCCTTTCCAGTTTTTTTCTGAAGCCCGTCTGCTCATCACTTCTTATAGCACAATAGTATTCTGTTACAATCATATACCACAACTTGCTCAGCCATTCCTCAATTGATGGGCATTC
>NW_020955186.1:796540-797347 GCF_900497805.2 Vombatus ursinus
GCATTAGTGTTCCAATTTTCCCACATCTTCTTCAACAATTATCATTTTCCTGTTTTGTCATATTGGCCAATCTGATAGTGGTGATGTCGGACCTCAGAGTTGTTTTGATTTGCATTTCTTTAATCAATAGTGAAATAGAGCATTTTTTCACATGACTATAGATGGCTTGAATTTCTTCATCTGAGAACTGCCTGTTCATATCCTTTAACTATTTATCAATTTTGGAATGACTTTTATTCTTATAAATTTTAGTTAGTTCTCTATTTATTTTTGAAATGAGGCCTTTATCAGATACACTGGTTGTAAAAATTATTTCCCAGTTTTCTACTTTCCTTCTAATATTGGTTGCATTGGCTTTGTTTGTGCACAAAAATTTTCAATTCAATGCAATCAAAATTATCCATTTTGCATTTTGTAATGTTCTCCATCTCCTGTTTGGTGATGGATTCTTCTGTTCATAAATCTGATGTGTAAACTATTCCTTCCTCTCCCAGTTTGCTTAAATTATCAGCCTTTGTATCTAAATCACGAACCTATTTTGACTTTATTTTGGTATATGGTGTGAGATTTTGGTCTATGCCTAGTTTCTGCCATACTTTTTTCCAGTTTTCCTAGTAGTTTTTTTTTTTTTTAATACTGAGTTCTTATCCCAGAAGTTGGAGTCTTTGGGTTTATCAAATAGTAGATTACTATAGTCATTGACTAGTGTGTCTTGTATACCTAACCTATTCCACTGATCCACCACTCTATTTCTTAGCCAGTACCAAGTAGTTTTGACAATTGCTGCTTTGTAGTACAATTTAAGAT
>NW_020955186.1:797406-797751 GCF_900497805.2 Vombatus ursinus
GCAGAACAGCTAGGCCACTTTCCCCTGCATTTCTTTTCATTAGTTCCCTTGATATTCTGGAATTTTGTTATTCCAAATGAAACTTGTCATTATTTTTTCTTGCTCTATAAAATATTTTTGGGAGTTTGATTGGTATGGTACTGAAAAAGTAAATTATCTTAGGTAGAATTGTCATTTTTATTATATTAGCTCAGCCTACCCATGAGCAACTGATGTTTTTCTAATTATTTAGATCTGACTTTATTTGTGTGAAAAGTGTTTTGAAATTGTGTTCATATGGTTCCTGGGTTTGTTTCAGGAGGTAGACTCCTAAGTATTTTATAATGTCTACAGCCAGTTTAAATC
>NW_020955186.1:797788-802984 GCF_900497805.2 Vombatus ursinus
GAATTTCTCTTTCTATCTCTTGCTGTTGGACTTTGTTGGTAATATATAGAAATGCCTATGATTTATGTGGGTTTGTTTTATAACCTGCAATTTTGCTAATGTTGTTCATTATTTCAAGTAGTTTTTTACTTGATTCTCAAGGATTCTCTAAGTATATCATCATATCATATGCTAAGAGTGCCAAGAGCTAAGATAACTTTTTTTTCTTCTTTGCCTGTTCTAATACCTTCAGTTTCTTTTTATTCTCTTACAGTTAAAGCTAATGTTTACAGTACAATATTGAACAACAGTGATGATAATGGACATACTTGTTTCAAATGCCCTCCCCCATCTTACTGGAAATGCTTCTAGCTTGCCCCCATTATATAGGATGCTTTCTAAAAGTTTTAGGTGGGTGCTTCTTATTATTTTAAGGAAGACTCCACTTATTCCTATGCTCTCTAGTGTTTTTAATAGGAATGGGTGTTGTATTTTGTCCAAAGCTTTTTCTGCATCTGTTTAGATGAACACATCATTTCTTGTTAATTTTGCTGTTATGAGCAATTATGCTGATGGTTTTCCTAATATTGAACCAGCACTGCATTTGTGGTATAAATTCTACCTCATCATAGTGTATTGTTCTTGTGATAATTTGCTGGAATCTATTTGCTAATATTTTATTTAAAATTTTTGCATATAAATTCATTAGGGAAATTGGTCTATAGTTTTATTTCTCTGTTTTGACTCTTACTGGTTTAGGTATCAGCACCATATATGTATCATAAAAAGAATTTTGTAAGACTTATTCTTCAACTATTTTCCCAAACAGTCTATATAGTGTTATAATTAATAGTTCTTTAAATTTTCGATAGAATTCACTTGCAAATCCATCTGGTCCTGGGAATTTTTTCCTAGGGATGTCATTGAAGTCTTGTTCAATTTCTTATTGTGAGATGGGGTTATTTAAGTATTTTACTTCCTGTTCTGTTAATCTGGGCAATTTAATTTTTTTTAAATATTCATCCATTTCACTAAGATTATCAAATTTATTAGCATACAGGTAATCAAAATTGTTACTAATTATTATTTTAATTTCTTCTTCCTTGGTGGTAGATTCACCCTTTTAATTTTTGATACTAGTAATTTGATCTTCTTCTTTCTTTTTTTAATTAAATTAACCAAATGTTGATCTATTTTACTGTTTTGTTTTATAAAACCAGCTCTTAGTTTCATTTATCAGTTCAATGGTATTCTTAATTTCAATTTAATTAATTTTCTTTTGGTTTTCAGTATTTCCAATTTGGTATTTAATTGAAGACTTTTAATTTGTTCTTTTTCTATTTTTTTTAACTTGTATGTCCAATTCATTGATCTCCTCTTTCTCTACTTTATTCATGTAAGCATTAAGACATATAAAACTTCCCTTAAGAACCATTTTGCTGCATCCCATAAGTTTTGGTATGTTGTCTCATTATTGTCATTCTCTTGAATGAAGTTATTGATTGTTTCCATGATTTGTTGTTTGACCTATTCATTTTTTTGGATTACATTATTTAGTTTCCAATTATTTTTCAGTCTATCTTTCCATGTCCTTTTATTACAGACAATTTTTATTGCATCATGATCTGAAAAGGATGCATTTAATATTTCTGCCTTTCTGCATTGTACTTTGAGGTTTTTATGCCCTAGCGCATGGTCAATTTTTGCATGTATTCCATGTACCACTGAGAAAAAAGTATGTTCCTTTCTGTCTCCATTCAATTTTCACCAGAGGTCTACCATACTTAACTTTTCTAATACTCCATTCAACTCCTCAACTTCTTTCTTATTTATTTTGTGTTTAATTTTTTCTAGTTCAGAGAGGGGGACATTGAGGTCCCTGCCTAGCATAGTTTTGCTGTCCATTACTTCCTGTAACTCCCTGAACTTCTCCTCTAAGAATCTGGATGCTATACCATTTGGAGCATATATGTTTAGTAGTGATATTATTTCATTGTCTATGGTGCCTTTTAGCAGGATACAGTTTCCTTCCTTATCTGTTTTGATATGATCTATTTTTGCTTTTGCTTTGTCAGAGATCAGGATTGCTACCCCTGCTTTTTTTTTTTAATTCAACTGGTGCATAATATATTCTTCTGCAGCCTTTTACCTTTACCCTGTGTGTGTCCCTCTGTTTAAAATGTGTGTCCTATAAACACCATATTCTAAGATTATGCTTTTTAATCCATTCTGCTTTCTGCTTCTGTTTTAAGGGAGAGTTCATCCCATTCAAATTCACTGTTATGATTATTATCTGTATCTTCCTCTCCATCCTATTTCCCTCCTGTTTATGGTTTTCTTTCTCCTTTCCCCCTTTCCCTCTTCACTAATGTTTTGCTTTTGACCACTGCCTCCTTCAGTCACATCTCCCTTCTGTTATCCCTCTCCCTTTTCTTCCCCTTTAGCCTTACTACTTCTTCCTTCTCTTCTATCCCCCCTCCCTTTTCTTTCCCCTTTTCCCTCCTACTGTCTGTAAGGAAAGTTGGATTTCTATACCTAACTGATTATGTTTTTCCCTCCTTGAGCCAAATCTGATGTGAGTAAGGTTCAAACAATGATCATCTCTCTCCTTTCTTTCCCTCTGCTGTAATGGGTTTTTATACCTTTTCCTGTAACATAATTTACCTTTGCCTGCCTGTTCCTTTCCTTTTCTCTCAGTACATTTTCTTAGTTATATAAGATTAATCCACTTACTTAGATCCATTTAAACTACTTGATTAGATTTTTTTTTTGTCATTACATGAAAGTCAACTTATGTCCACCCCCTCTATGTATACTCCTTTAACGTGGTGTAATAACAATACAATTCTCTAGAGTTACAAGTGTCATCTTCCCTTGCAGGGATATAAACAATTTGGTTTTTTTCTGTCCTATTTACATTTTTATGTCTCTATTGAGTCTTGTATTTGAAGATCAAATTTTCTGTTGAGCTCTGACGTTTTAACAGGAAGATTTGGAAATCCCCTATTTTTTTGAATGGCTATCTCCTCCCCTAAAAGATTATGCTTATTTTCACTGGGTAGTTGATCCTTGGTTCTAATCCAAGCTACTTTGCCTTATGGAATATCATATTCCATGCCCTACAATCTTTTAATGTAGAAGCTGCAAGGTCCTATGTAATCCTGACTGTGGTTCAATGATGTTTAAATTGTTTCTTTCTGGCTGTTTGCAGTATTTTCTCTTTGATCTGGTAATTTTGGAATTTGACCACAATATTCCTTGGTGTTTTCAATTTGGGTTCTCTTTCAGGAGGTGATCAGTGAATTCTTTTTATGACTATTTTACCCTCTGGTTCTAGGACTTCAGGGCAATTTTCCTTGATGTTTTCCTGAAAGATGCTCTCCAGGATCTTTTTTTCCTCATGGTTTTTAGGCACACCAATAATTTTTAAATGGTCTCTCCTGGATCTGTTTTCCAAGTCAGTTGTTTTACCAATGGAGTCTTTTACATTTTCATCTATTTTTTCATTCTTTTGTTTCTGTTTGACTGATTCTCACTCTCTCATAGAATCATTAGCTTCTACTTGCCCAATTGTAATTTTTAACAAGTTGTTTTCTTCTATTAGATTTTGTACCTCCTTCTCCATTTGACCAATTGTATTTTTAGAGACTTGTTTTCTTCAGTGTACTTCTTTTTCCAGTTGTAAATTTTTTTTGAAGGACTTGTTTTCTACAGTTAATTTTTGTCCTTCCTTTTTCAAGCTATTGATTCTCTCCTTCATACCTCTCATTTCTTTTCCCAATTTTTTTTCTCCCTCTCTTACTTGAAGGAATTATTTTCTACAGTGAGCCTTTGGACCTCCTTTTCTACATGCCCGATTCTACTTTTCAAGGCACTTTTCTCCTCATTGACTTTTTGAACCTCTTTTACCATTTGGCCTAGTCTGTTTTTTTTTAAGTTATTATTTTCTTCAATAGCTTTTTGTGACTCCTTTAGCAAGCTGTTGACTCATTTTTCATGATTTTCTTGCATCCCTCTCATTTCTCTCCTAATTTTCCCTCTACCTCTCTTACTTGATTTTCAAAATCCTTTTTGAACTCTTCCATGGCCTGAAACAAATTCCCATTTTTCTTGGAGGCTTTGTATGTAGGAGTGTTGACTTTGTTATTTTAGTTTTATTTTATTCTGAGTGTGTGTTTTGATCTTCCTTGTCACCATAATAACTTTCAATATTTCTTTTTTTCCTCCATTGTTCGGTCATTTTACCCACTTATTAGTTGACTTTGAACTCTTTGCCAAAGTAGGGCTCTGTTTTCATGGTAAAGGGTGCTCTGTTCCAAGCTTCAGCATCTGCAGATGTTTTCAAAGATGGAAACATCTGCTGATGTTTTATTTTTATATATACATTATGGCAATTTTTTTATTTTTTTTATTTTCAACATTTACTTCCACAAGATTTTGAGTTCCAAATTTTCACCCCATCTCGCCCCTCCCCCCACCACAGCATGGCATGAATTCTGAATACACCTTCCCCTAGTCTGCCTTCCCTTCTATCTCTCCCCTCCTTCTCTTATTCCCTTCCCCTCAATTTTCTTGTAGGGCAGGATGGATTTCTGTATTCCATTTCCTGTATTTCTTATTTCCCAGTTACATGTGAAAACATATTTTTAACATGTGTTTTTAAAATTTTGGATTCCAAATTTTCTCCCTTCCTCCCTCCCCACCCACCCTCATTGATAAGACAAGCAACTAAATATAGGTTATATATGTGCAGTTATTCAAAACACTTCCATAGCAGACATGCTGTGAAAAACTAACTCTATTTCCTTTAATCTTATCCCACCCCCCCATTTCTTCTATTCTTTCTTTTGACCCTGCCCATCCTCAGAAGTACTTGCTTCTGATTACCCCCTTTGCCAATCTGTCCTCCTCTCTATCATCCCTCTACTTTCTTGTCCCCTTCCCCTCCCCTATTTTCCTGTAAGGTAAGATAGATTTCTATACCCAAATGAATGTGTATGTTATTCCCTCCTTAAGTCAAATTCTATGAAAATAAGACTCACTCATTCCCTCTCACCCTCCCCAATTTTCCCTCCACTGTAAGAGCCTTTTCTTTTCTGTTTTTTTTTGTGACATAATTTACCCCATTCTACCTCTCCCTTTCTCCTTCTCCCAGTATAATACTCTCTCATCCCTTAATTTTATTCTCCAAATATGACCCCTTCATTTTCAACTCAC
>NW_020955186.1:803037-803182 GCF_900497805.2 Vombatus ursinus
CCTGTACCACCTATCTATCTATCTATCTATCTATCTATCTATCTATCTATCTATCTATCTAAACCTATATATACATACATATAATTTTTCCCCTCCAACTACACTAATATTGACAAAGGTCTCATGAGTTACAAATATCATCTTT
>NW_020955186.1:803192-804387 GCF_900497805.2 Vombatus ursinus
CAATATTCCTAGGAGTTTTCCTTTGAGGATTTCTTTCAGGAGGTGATTGGTGGATTCTTTCTATTTCTATCTTGCCCTCTGGTCCTAAAATATCAAGGCAGTTTTGCTCGATAATTTCTTGAAAGATGATGTCTAGGCTCTTTTTTTGATCATGGCTTTCAGAAAGTCCAATAATTTTTAAATTCTCTCTCCTGGATCTATTTTCCAGGTCAGTTGTTTTTCCAATGAGATATTTCACATTGTTTTCTAATTTTTCATTCTTTTGGATTTGTTTTACAGTGTCTTGATTTCTCATAGAGTCACTTGATTCCAATTGCTGCATTCTAATTTTTTTATTTTTTTTTATTTTTTTTATTCTAATTTTTAAGGAAGTACTTTCTTCAGTAAGCTTTTGGACTTTTTTTTTTCAGTAAGCTTTTCTATTTGACTGATTTTGCTTTTTAGGGCATTTTTCTCCTCATTGGCTTTTTGGACATCTTTTGCCATTTGGGTTAGGCTATTTTTTAAGGTGTTATTTTCTTCAGTATTTTTTGGGATCTCCTTTAGCAAGCTGTTGACTTGTTTTTCATGATTTTCTTGCAAAACTCTCAGTTTTGTCCTATACTTCTCTTACTTGCTTCTCAAAATTCCTTTTGAGTTCTCCCAAGGCCTGGGACTAATTCATATTCTTCTTGGAGGCTTTGGATGTAGGAGCTTTGGCTTTGTTGTCTTATGGTTGTATGTTTTGACCTTCTTTGTCACCAAAGTAAGATAATATAGTCTGACTCTTTTTGCACTGCTTACTCATGATCCTGGCCAAATACGTGAGTTTTAAACCCTTTGTTAAGGTAAAAGTCTGCTTCCAATGTGGAGAATGTACTGTCTCAAGTTTCGGGGGTTGGTACAGCTGTTTTCAGAGATAGTTCTAGGGACCTGAAAATTTTCACTTCTTCCAAGGTGCTATGAGAAGGGGTGAGGTGTTTCCTCTCCACCACCACAACAAGCTCCACCACAACAGTGTTCCTTCTCGCCCTAGGACTGCCCCTCAGAACTGTGACCCAGATTCAAGCACCAGTAAAGCAAGAGATTCCTGCCTCAGCACTGGCAAAGAGATCCCTGCAATCCCCCTCTGATCAGCCACTTGATTCCTCCTCATTCTGTTTGCTGGAAGCTCAGGAAACAGCCACAGCCTTGGGGGCAGCTGAGACCAAGCTCT
>NW_020955186.1:804437-804506 GCF_900497805.2 Vombatus ursinus
TCTCTCACCACGGTCACAGACTTTTCCCACTGACCTTCTAAGTTGTCTTTGGCATTCATGGATTGAGAT
>NW_020955186.1:804592-817715 GCF_900497805.2 Vombatus ursinus
GTCTGGAAACTGCCACAGCTGCTTGTGATTCAGTCCTCTGAGGCCTGCTCCAGGTTTGCTGCGGCTTGTGTTCCCACACTGCACTGTGCTCATCCCCCCGCCTGGCACAAAATATCCTTTTTGATCAACCATCTAGGCTGTCTTTGGCTGGAAATTTGTTTCACTCTGTCTTTTTGTGGGTTCTGCTGCTTTAGAATTTGTTTAGAGCCATTTTTAGAGGCATTTGGAGAGGTTTTGGGCGAGAGCTCAAGCAAGTCACTGCTTTCCCTCCGCCATCTTGGCTCAGCCCCCTCTGATGTTTTCAAAGTTACTTTTGGGGACCTGTATGTTTTCAGTTCTTCTGAGTTTGTATGATCTAAGAAGAGTTATTTACTATCCTCCTGGCCTGTAAGTGACCACAAGCACTCTTTCCTGCCCTGGAGCTTTGAGGATGCTCCCCACTTCTAATGCAACCTCAAGCTCTACTATGCTAGTGCCTTGACACCACCACCAGGTCTGTGATCCAGATCTGATCATGGGCAAAGTAATAATGTCCTGTCATTGTGCCAGCAAAATATTCCCTCACAATCTCTCTCTGACCAGTTTCTCAACCCCAGTTCCATCTGTGAGCTGAGACCTCCAGAAGCAGCCACTGCTACTGCTGATTCAATGGCTCTTAGATTTTTTTTCCCTGGTTTGCTGGTGCTGGGGCTCTGCTGGCATGCCCTGCACTGGACTGCACTGGATTGTGCTACCTTTTCACCCATGTGCAACAGACCTTTCCTGCTGAACTTCCAACTTGTCTTTGGTGTCTGTGAACTCAGTGGTCTGGAAACTGGCACAACTATCAGCAATTCAGTTGCCCAGGGGACTGCTCTGTGTTTGCTGTGGCCTGGTCTGTGCTGGCAAGGCTTGGGCTGGACTGCACTCCTCTCTCAGCCTAGGATAACAGACCTTTCCTGCCGACCTTCCAAGTTGTTTGGATCCTTGAATTTGTTTTACTCTTTCTGTGGGTTCTGCTGCTATAAAATGTGTTTAGTCATCTTTTAAAGGTATTCAGAGGAATTTGAAGGAGAGGTCAGGTGAGTCCCTGCCTTTACTCCACCATCTTGGCTCTGCCACTCTAATCATTCTTTGTTTGAAGTTTCCTAGACTACATAAGTTGCAAGTTAATTAACTTCTGACAGTCTCAGTTTTCTCATATGTAAAGTGATAATAACAATACCACCTATGTCTGAAATATGTTGTAAAGATGAAATGAGATAACATTTGTAAGGCACTTTGCAAATCTTAAAGCACTATAAATATTACTTATTATTATATCATTACAGTAAAAAAAATTTAGTCCTTATCTTTTCTTTTTGTCCCTGATTATATTATCAGAAACTTTTCAAATGATTTTCTAAAATTTGAGGTTAATAAATATGCCATGCTATTACATGACTTGATAAAATTTATTTTCATTGTTGAGTTGTATCCAATTTTTGGTGAAATTAGTTGGGGTTTTCTTGGCAAAGGTACTGGAGTGATTTGACATTTCCTTCTCCTGCTCATTTTACAGATAAGGAAACTAAAACAAGCAAGGTTAAGTGACTTGCCCAGGGTCACACAGCTAGGAAGTGTCTGAAGTCACATTTGAAATCTGGAAGATAAGACTTGATGACTTCAGGGCCAACGTTCTTTCCACTGTGCCATTTAGCTTCCTACTCTTAGTACCTCCTGTATGCTAGCCACTGTGCTAAGTGCTGCGGTTGCAAAAAGAAGTAAAAGATAATCCCTGCCTTCTAGAGCTAACAATCTAATGAAGGCAACATGAAAGCAAATATAGACAAATATATACAAAGCAAGCTATATACAAGATAAATAGGCAATACTCAATAGAGAAAGGGCACTCAAATTAAGAAGAGTAGGGGAAGACTTCCTGTATAAGATCAGATTTTAGTTTTGATTTAAAGGAAGCCAGGGAGGTTAGTAGTGCAAGTGGAAGAGGGAGAGCATTCTAGACACGGGAGACAGCCAGAGAAATTACCTATAACCAAGTGGATGAAAACCTTGTTCATAAAAGAGCCAGAAATCTAGTGTCACTGGATCAAAAAAGTGTGTGTAAGGGAGTAAAGTATAAGAAGACTGGAAAGGTAGGAAGGGACTAGGTTATTAAGGGCTTTTTTTCCAAACAGAATAGTTTGCATTTGATTCAGGAGACAGTAGGAAACTATACTGGAGTTTATTGGGAGTGGTCTGGTCGGGTGAGAGAGGGCTGACATGATCAGTCCTGTAGTTTACTTATGAAACAAACATTTCTCAAGTAACCTACTATGATCAACACTAGAGATAAAAACTGTCAACTAGGGAAAACTAATGTCACTGGTATCACCCCAGCACCAAAGTATGTGAGTATGCCAAGGCTAATAAACCCAGTAACTGGAAAATAATTCTTTTCAGCCTCTTGCTGGAATTGAGTCTTTAGAGTTGTTCTCTAATGTCTGCCCTGCATTTCTCATTATCAGTCAATTTACAAAATACTTTAGCTTTACTGGTCTTATATATATGGATATTGATATCCCATTGGTCCTCAGTATAATAATCTATGTAATTTTGAGACCTGACTTCAATTGGAACATGGACACTTTCTCCTCCACTCAACTGTGTGCTTCTCAGTCACAGAGGATCAACATTGAGATGCAGAGCAACTGTCCACCTCTTTTTCCTGTGACTGTCAATAAAGCTTGTTTAAACTTATTTTTGTGTGCTGGTCACTCTTCATCTGAATTCCCTTGTTCTACACATTTTTTAAAATGTTACAATTCCTATCCTCAAAAAAGTGAGCATCCTATTAAGGGTAGATTGGACAAAATATTTTCAATATACTCTCACCTCACATATTCCGCTAATACAATTTAATTCAATTTAACAACAACAAAATACCTATTATATTATACCTATTACTAGATGCTAGGAAAATATTTATTCAGAACTCAGAATTCTGGTAAGTTCAAACCCTTCAGAATGGAGTTATCAATCCGGAAATAGTTGGGAAAAAAGAAAGAAAATGAAATAAAGACAATAAAGAAATTTAAATACCTAAAATAACTATTAAAAAGTCCTTTCATCCTTCAAGTAAAAAAAAAAGAAATTGTGCACCCACCCCTAATATGTGTACAGTTACATACATGTAGCACAATTTGTAGAATCATGTGCATTATAAATCTTTCACAAAAATTGAAATTATGAAAAGTTGAGGAAAAGTTGTAATGATAATAGATCCTACTCTCAGGGGAAGCACTGGAATTTATTGAATAGTGAATTTACACATCTGTGCATTAATAATATAACTTTGGCATCTGAGTAGAAGATGTATTAGAAAAAAGACCAATTATGATGGCACTACAATAGTCCAGTAGAAATGTGGTAAATGTATGAACCTGAGTTGTGGTTATGTAATTAGAAAGTAAATAATAGACTCTGGAGTGGTGCAGGGAAAAACAACAAGATTTGGTAATTTATTGTATATAAGAAATGAGAATTAAAAGTCTAGGATGATACTGAAGTTTTGAATGAGTGATATGAAGAACGGTACTGCCCTCAACAGTAAGTAAGAAATGTGGCATAGGGATGGGTTTGGGAAGGAAAGATAATGTATTGATATTGTTGAATACAACAATCAATCCTCGCCTGTTAATTCTGTGAGACTCACTCTGTTACACTAAAAAAAGAAAAAGAGGAAAGACACACAGAAGGGTTGCTCTTTTGTTCACTGTAGACTAGCCTGGATTAAAAACAGAGTCTTGCTGGCAAGAGGCATCTGCCATAGCTACAAAGTAACACTAAAGGGAAGACTGTGGAGACTATGAGGGAGGAGAGAATTTAACCTGAGCAGCTTCTAAGGGTGCCTAGGTTCAATTCAGTTTACAATAACTTTGAGCATATACACACAGAAAGCCAGCAATAAGAAAGTACAAAGTAGGGGAAAATAATAGTTTACATTCTCATTTATACAGATTTAGGCTTTGGAGTAGGCAAAATATAAAGAAAAGATCATAAATGTTATTACTATAAAATGTTTACATGGTAAAATAAACTAAAAATTAACACACCAACCTCCAAGTCCTGAAAAATATGCTTCTTGCAAAACTAAAACAAAACAAAACAAAACAAAACAAAAAAACAAAGTTCTAACAAATAAAAAATATAGAGTAAATTAATTGAGGAGGAACTTTTTGCTGATGAAGTGTGGGGCCTCTTGAGAAATTCCTAGAATATCTCATTGTTATTTTACCTATGTATTGCCCAAATTTTTCATGGAATCATAGAATTTTAAAACTGGAAGGGAACTTAGCAACCATCTAATCCAACCCTGAAAGGGTCCCTACTATAATATACAAGAAAAGTAATATAAAATTTCTTCCTTCATTGATTGAAGAAAGGGGTCTGTAGTTGTGTTGGAGCCTTTGCCTAGCTATCATGGTGAGAGTAGGATATGATCCCTTTTCCTGCCCTCCAATTGATCACAACCTTGAACTTGGTATGTAACCTCAAATAGTTGGATTTGAATTCAAGTCACATGAGAGTAGTGCTAAATTTGAAACTAGAAGACCTGGGTTCAGATACTGGTTCTTGTGCTTACTATGATGTTGGATAATCAGTCTACCAATTAAATCATATTTTCTATGTGCCTAGTATGTGCTAGACACTAACCTTTTGGGGCCATTTTTCCCTCATTTCTAAAATGAGGGGGTTAGATTATATGTCTTGTAAAGTCCCTTCCTGCTCTATATCTATGATATTACCATTTCACTTTTGAATAACTCTAAAAGTTAGTTAGTTTTCCCTGCATCTAGCCTAAATTATCTCTTTGAAACTTCAAACTATTGCTCCTGGTTCTGCCTTAGGGAACAAACAGAAAAAAAAATCTATTTTCTACATAGCTGCCTTCTACATAATCAATTATCAACTCCCTTTTCTCCCTACCCGCAGTTTCAGTTGATTCTCATACCATTAACTGGCAGTCCTTAAACAGCTTCGTTGCCCTCTTATGAGTGCTATATGATTCGTCAATGTCCATTATGAGCTGTGATTCCCAAAATTGAACACAGAATTCCAAATATGCTCTAAATAGGACAAATTACAGGGGGATTAACATCACTTTTTTTCCTGGAAGTTCTGCCTCTCTTAAGGAGGCCCAAAATCTTGTTAATTTTTGTTTGTTTGTTTTTGGCTCACAACACACTGTTGACTTTCATGATGAAAGTCAAGTCATTCATATTGAGCTTTCAAACTCTGAAGAAAACATTTTTTTAATAGATTTGTGTAACACGATTTCCCCAACCAATACTTTTGAATCTTATTGTCTAAATCTAAATATATGACGGATTTTTCCTAATTGAAATTCACATTATTAGATTCTACTCAAAGCTCTGGCCAGGTAATATCTTTTTGGATTGTTACTTTCATCCAGTCTTTGTGAGAAGATTGTAGAGGAATTCAGAGAACACCTTTGGCCATCTACATATCATTTCCTGATAAAAGACAGGGCAGAGTGGATGGCTGGAGAGATTTTTTTGACAATAGAATTTCTGAATGCAGAAGTTGAAAAAGGATAACTCATCGTGATGAAGATAATACTGTTAAGAATCTTCAAACAATTTGTTATAGGCCTTAGATTTCAGGAATAAACATGGCAGAGACACCTACCATCTTCATCGATGTGCTGCATTCAAATTAATTCAACAAACTTTGTGAGTACTGGTTTGGCTGGAAAATAGCTTGACTACTAGAAAACTAAATGTTTTCTTCAATGAGGGAAGTAAAAAAAAAAGCATAATATGTTGCTTTATATATGGTTCATGCTCAAAGAGGACCAAAATGATATCACTATGTCATGGTCAATGTACAGTGTGTCTGACTGTGCCTCATCAGACCAATGACAGCTCAGAAGGCTCTACCACAGTTCAGACACAAATAGTCCATATGAAAATTTGGAGTAGCGATGTCTCTAAATTTGCACAACTCACATTTCTTTTGAGTTACTGCAATTCTGCTTTGTTCATAGAGCACAGTGTTTTCTTTGATGCAGTATTCCAGCATCTCCCATGTCTCATGATCAATTACAAAGTTCTTCAGAAAGACCTTGAGATTGTCCTTGTATCTTTTCTTCTGATCTTGATGTAAATGTTTCCTTGCTTGAGTTCACCATAAATTAATCTTTTAGGGAAATGTACATTTCATTCAAACAACATTCATTGCCAGACCACTGAGTTACACTCTCTGCAATAGAGTTGGAATGCTTGGAAGCTAAGAATGAGAAAGAACCTCAGTATCCTGGCCCTTATCTTGCCAGGTGATCTTCAGAATATTCCTATGACAATTCAAATGGAAGTGATTCAATTTCCTGGTGTGATACTGGTATACTGTCCAGGTTTCACAGACATACAATGAGGTCGGCAAAATGGTTCTATAGACTTTCAGTTTGGTAGACAGCCTAATATCTCTTTTCTCCCACAGTTTCCTTTGGAAACTCCAAAACACTGAGCTAGCTCTGGAAATATGTGCGTCAACCTGATCATCTATGTGTACATCCCTGGAAAATATACTCCCAAGCTAAGTAAACTTATCCATAGCATTTATCGCTTCTCCACTTGCTGTACCTGATGGTTCTACATATGGGTGGTGGTGTGCTGGCTGATGGAAAATCTGGTTTTTTTTGGTGTTAATTATCAGGCAAAAATTAGCACAAGCAGCAGAGAATTGATCCATCTGCAAACAAAAAGTCATGCACCAATTCTCCCTCCACTTTAGTTTTGGCTTGTAGCCTTTTGAAGTTAAATAATTAACCTTCAGTGCTGTAGCTAACCTTGATGCTGCTTTCATTCTCATTGATAGTATCTGACAACATTGATGAAAATATCATGCTAAAAATCATGGGAGGAAGCACACAGCACTGTTTTATTCCTTTGGTTACTGGGAAAGCACGAAAGTATCTTCCATTATACAGAACCTGTGCAAACATGTTGTGTGGAATTGACTGCTGAAACATATTAAATGTGTAAATAGGTTAGAAAGTTTAGGGGTGGTTTTGTTTAATACTTCTAATACTGTTATTGTTACTGTTTTTAAAATTAGAATGGGTCTCTATTTCTTTAAAATCTTTTGAGTTTTCTGAAAGTCATGCCATTCAACAAAGTATCTATACTGGTATTATTTCTCCCACTTGAAATGAATGGTTTATCTCTTGACTGGGACTGGAAGGGACCACTGTGCCTTTCTTTTTCTTTATTATAATTGCCTTGGAGCATACTTTCTGTCTATCTCAATAACTTAAAAGATAGTACAGATATATGTGATTTGGCCGGTGGGGGGGGGGGGTAATGTCCTGATGTGATTCTAGCCATCTGAAACTTTGAGATGATACATTTCATACCTTTAAACTGCTTTAGTTACTGGCTGAACTGAAGGATGAGGAAGAAAGTGAGCAGGAGAGAACACTGTTAGTATACCTAATAATTTTGTTGAGTGTTAAAAAGGCATAATTTGTAGAGCATTGCAATTATCTCAGTGTATAATTTTGAACTGGATGTCCATTTACATATGCACTATTTATTAATGAGAATTATCTGTGTGATAAGTTTGTTGGTTTAGTTTCCATCCACATGATATACTCTCTGGGAATCTGGAAGAACAAAGTGTTGCCCAGATACTTGCTTTAGAAAGAAATTGTTGATTTGTATATGTAGTACAAATATCATTTGAAAATTGGGGACTAATTGCATATTCTTTATATCAAAATCATAACTAATGTGAAGGAACTGAGAAATCTAGGCTGGGGTGAGATCTTCCCTTTTCTATCCCCAGACAAAGAACTCTATGACAACATCAGCCTTTCCCCGTGTCCTGCTTTCTCCTTCCTCCCCAAGGAACAACATGCTTTGCCCTCTTTCTTCCTCTCCTCTCTACATCTCACCTAAAAACGTGCTTCCTGAGGCTCTCCCAGAGCATGTAGTTTGTGATATTTCTCCAGGGTTACAAATTCCTAGTTACAGTTTTGCATGAGAATTCATGAAAGTGAAAATTTTTAAAATGTTGCTGTAATGACTTAAAACAATATGAGACTATTATAGTAAAAAATGGTTTATACTTGTATAGCACTTCAGGATTTGCAAAGCACTTAAAAACATCATCTCACTTGAACCTCATAACAGCCCTTTGCTCTGAATTTTCTCAACTGAGAGGAATGAGACTTCTTGGCAGTGACATACCCATAAGCAGAGATATGATGACTGTGGGCCAAACATAAGAAAGTAAACTGGAAAAAATGTATCAGCATGCCAAGGAAATTGCTGAAAATAGCTGCAACTTCCTAGGATACATATTTAATTTTTCCAGCTTTTTAAGGTCATTTAAACAGCAAATCAGAAGCATCTTCAGACGTTTGGGATAGACAAGTAATATAACAGAGGAAGAAAAGGGGGAATCATTCAAGGGAACAATGGGGGGGTGAGGAGGCTTCTGCATGTAGCAATTGAGAGGGCTGTTATGGGAATGAGAAGGCATTTCATGTTCAGGGACAGGAAAAAAAGTGAAAGGAACAAATATATTTTAAGTTGTGAAAGAAGTTCAATTTCCAATTTCCTTATGTCTCTAAGTTAGGTGTTATTGTTTACACCTTTTCATAACTGAGGAAACTGAGGCTCATCAATATTAAGTTCATTAGCCACAGTCACATTGTTAATGAAGCATCAGATTTGAAATTCAATCCCAGGCCTTTCTGACTTCCAGGTCCAGTGACCTATATTGATCTGCCTTTGTTTACATAATAACCCTATAAATGTGTTAAATAACATAGTAGCATATAACATACATACACACATACTTGTATATATATGTGTGTTCATGTGTACACATGTATGTGTATGTATGTGTATACATATTCATCTTCATATTCATCTTCTCTTTTGTCCTGTCCTTGAACAGCTAATGTCTTCTCATTCCCAGAATGAACTTGCCAAATGTGTGTATGGCAAATATTCCTTTGAAAGCACCTCCCTCTACTTTTTTTCCTTTGAATGATTCCCCCTTTCCCTACTGCTACCTCTCCTGTTTTACTTGTCACTCCTAAGTTTCCATAGAATGCTTCTGATTGACTGTGTACTCTAAGTGGTCATATAGAAAGCCCTATACAATCATATAAATATATATGTGCATATATATATGCACATATATATACATACATATAAAACATATAATCAATTATATGTAGATAAATATATACACATATACAGATAACATTTAAAGACTTCAATTATCAATGTTTTATCTATGTGTAGCTGATTATATTTTGCTTGAAATTTTAAATAATTTACATTTGTAAATTTCACACCACATGCTATTGAAAAGAAATAATTATTTAGGAACAAATCTAGCTGTAGGAGACATTGGCACAACCCTAAATGGCCTAAGAGTTGTCAATTACCACATGCAGGTTTTAAACATTTAAATTACCATCTTGAGGCTCTGCATATTGATTCCTTTTCAGTGTTAAATCTTTAACTGGGGAAAAAGAAATCCTTGAACCTCTAACTCAAGTTTGTTCTTCCATTATATTATTATGATAACGCCTCAGTTTGGAATCCATTTTAACAATAGAAAACTCTAATCCTTGAATTCAGAGGAAACCAGGGACAAAGGCCAACAAAAACAAATCCCACTTGGCCTTATTGAACACTGTATTTTTTTCCTAAAAAATATGAATGGGTTATAATGAATTTAGGACAATTTAAGATGATAATTTGAGGTATATATTTCTACATAGAATAATTTTTATTTTTATATTTAAGCATCATCACATGCTGAAATAATTTCAACCAACCAATGTTTTAATGGAGTACTCCCACCTACGCAATCCTTCTATCACTCAATTAATTGACAGAAATTTTGCTGGAGATACAAAGAAACAAATGGTAGCAAAAATGAAAACAAAACAGGCTCTGATCTCAAGGAGTTTACATTCAAAAATACATTTCTCTTTCCCCAGTGATGGAGGAGGAACAACATGCACATAAAAGTATAGCTTTAGTTTAAATAACTGCCACATAAATAGATAATAGAAAAATATATACCAAGGAAACCTAAGGTAATTGTGACATACTCTCAGCTGGGCTGTGGGACCAACCAAAGATTCTTCAACTGGAAGGTGATATGAAAGGTAAGCTTTGAAGGAAATAAAGGATTCAAAGAGCCAGTAATAAAGAGACTGCCTGTATTATAGAAGACAATAAAAATCGATAATACCATTTGGTCAAGGGTTATAAATTGATGGATGGAAAAATAGATATTACTTTGAAATTTATGTTTTTGGAGAGGATCCAGAGAAATAGGATCCAGAGGCTTCAAAAGTATTTTTGATTGTTTGTTTTACTATAGAAATTTTGCTGATGTGCAAATGATTCAAATTACTATTTTTTTTAATAGAGAATCTCCAGGTCCACTGTTGTATAGACAAAGTGGTGGGCAGAGGATGTGCAACTAATAATCCATGTTCAGAAAAAGAGGTAGTCAAAGACTGAATCTTTGTTTGACATCAATTACAATTCCATTAGGAATTCCACAGGATCAGAGACTCAAGGTAGTTTAAAGGATAACTAGGACAACTTCACTTTAGAGAGGAAGAAACTGAGGCCCATGGAGATTAAATGACTTGTCCAAGAATCAGCCAGATAGTAATTGGAAAAGCTGGGATCTGATCCCATGTGTCTTGATTCTAAATCCAGCACTCTTTTACTGTGCCACAAGTTCCCTAATGTGTTCTTTCTCTTTCTCAATTCATACATCTTCTCTTCTGTAGGTTCATTGCCCTCACATTCAGTTTACAACTTCCCTCTGTACTGGATATGTTTTATACCTCTCAGTTTGAGTTTGTTTGAAATATTTTGCTATCAGATTTAGGTAAATATTTCATGCCTAGACTTCTGACTTTCTTGTTTTGATTGACTTTGGAACTTTGACACCCTATGTGTTTCAGTGGAAAGGAATGGACTTGAATTAAATACCTCTGGGTTTATTTAGGTTAAGTACCTATGAGGTAACTCAGCCACTTATTGCTTGTGTGACCATGGACAAACCATTTAACCTCAATGGGCCTCACTTTCCTCATATGTATAATGCAGGGATTGACTAGATGACCACTTTTAATGTCATTTCTAGTTTTAAAGCTATGATCCTATATCCCAGAGGTGTCAAACTCAAATAGAAACTGATCCCTACAGCTGCATATTGACTTAGAAAACCATAAATTAACATTTCTATGTTTTACTGTATATTTATTTATTTTCTTAATACATTTCCCAATTATATTTTAATCTCATTCAAGTTGCATTTGGAATTTTTGCAGGATGAGAGTTCAAGACCTCTGCTGTAATCTATCCTAGCTTTGTCCTTGGCCCTTATTTTGTTTTGCTTATTTGAATAACAACCCTAAAATTTCCATATACCAATCCAGGTGTTAGATAAAGTTTTTCCTCTTCTGAGATGAAGTCAGGAGGATCAGGGCTCAAATCCAACTTCAGCTCCTTACTAGCCATATGACCTGATCAAGGCATAACCTTTGAGAACTTCAGTTTCCTTATTTCTAAATGATTATATGATCCCAAATCTCCTGCATATATAAACTTCTACAATTTCATTTTCTTCTTTACTCTATAGGGATTTTGAAGACAGTTCTGATTTTAATTGGGCCTTGAGAGTATGAGAGGGAAAAAATAGATAAATACTTCAATGTTGCACAGTGGAAACAACTTTGACTTTGGAATTAGAGAACCAGAATTCAAGTCTTATAGTTTACTTTATGTGCTTCCTTTGGCAAATCAATTCTCCTCCCCAGCCTTTGGTTTCTCTTGTGTAAAATGATGGAGTTGAACTGCATTGATTCTGAAATAGCATTCAGTTTTAAATCTATGATCCTCTGATATAAATACAACAACAATCTTCAACAACCACATAGAATAAGAGGGGATCAGGTGGTCAGACAGTGCTAGAATACAGGAAGAAGTGCTAGAGTATCTAGTACAATACTTTGTTCATTAATTGGTGTTTAATAAGACTTTTGTTGACTGATTGCCTCCTCATCTCAGAGAGAAGTGGCTATCTGTATGGTAGTTCCAAAGGTGACACTCAATCAACTACATCATTTAGTCTGAGACTGTACTTACTGAGAATAAACTTGAATTTCTTTATTATAAACTTCAAATAACCTTTTCTGTAAAATATGAGAGGTAACCGCAAGGTATACCCTAGTTTCTACATGTCTAAAACCTCTGTTGTTCAAAAATCTCGTCCTGTAACTGTATGCACGCTTCATACCCAACATCACTCATTTTCCAGTTTTCCACATCCTTATGAGCAACCTTCCTGCCTTAAATATACCCCTATCCTGAGGCCTGCTCTCCTGAATGGTGAGTCCCTATCCCAAACCAAAATTTCATGAGGGGCCCCAGCTATGCTCACTTCATTGCTAGATCAATTCACTCTCTGACCTCCATCTCCTTACCAAGAACCTTGCCTTCTTCCCATTGCCTCTCTGAAGCTGACTTATTCTGTCTCCCCCGATTAGAACACACACTTCAGGAGGATAGGGACTGCATTATTTGCTTGTATTTGTATTCCTGTTACTTAGTACAATGCCTGACACATAGTAATTACTTAATAAGTACTCTCTATAGGTAGAGAAGAATAGGGATAGATAAAGGGATTGGATGAACTCCCTGTTAGGGTGGGGAAATTTCCTCTGCCAATATAGGCCAGTAATTTCTTGAAATGAATGGAATGAGAAATTTGCCCTATGAGAGGTTAAGTGACCTACTCATGGTCATACAGCCGATATGAGGTGGAACTGGATCTTGAACTTAGATTTTCCTGCTTTAAAACCAACACTCTATTAATCATGAGATGCTTCCTATCACTATGTTAGTTTCTTTACACACAGAAGAATGTGCTACCCTGCTCTTCCTAACCAATTTGGTCCAGGTTACTTCTGTGGCTAATATTTAAAATGTAAAGTATTTTACATACATCATTTAATAAATGGAACACAAATTTGGTTCATTTTGCCCATACTCAGAACTCTGAGAAAATGTCCAAGAAAGTAACGATGGCT
>NW_020955186.1:817773-820528 GCF_900497805.2 Vombatus ursinus
ATATATATATATATATATATATATATATATATATATATATACACATACACACACACATACACATACATACATACACATATACACACACACACATATACATATATACACACATACACATATATACATATACACACATATATATTCATATATACTTATATAAATATATGTACATATATATGTATATGTGCATATATACATATATACTATATGTACCTATATATGTACATGTGTGTGTGTGTATATACATATGTATACAAGTATACTAACCTATATTTCATCCCAGCAAGATCACAATTTAAGGATTATAAGACCCAGTAATAAAACTCCAAGTAACATCATGGTGCACACATAAAGAGTTAGCCATCTTACAACTTAGCAGCAACAACCTTCCTGTTAATGGCTGAGTTCATGGCTTTACTTTTCCCAAAGGAACACATTCCAAGAAATTATTGGCACATGGCAACTATTGTTGATTGCTCTGAAATATCAAGGTCACAGACAAGGGGAAGAGGGAGAGTATTAGTCCATAGTGTGAATGTGGAAGGTGGGAAAAACAGAACCAAACAAAACCTCCATTTACATAAGAGGGGGCTAGGTACATATCATGAGCATAAAAAAATGTTTTTTTTCCTGTTCTATACTAGAAACAATAAAATTAGAAAAGAATTGCAAAAATAATTGATAAGATCTGAAACTGGAAAAACCATAGAGATCATCTTGTCCAACTTCATTTTATACATGTAAAAACTCATGCTGGGACAGCTAGGTGGTGTAGTGGATAGAGCACCAGCCCTGGAATAAGGAGGACCTGAATTCAAGTATGTCCTCAGACACATAACACTTACTAGCTGTGTGACCCTGGGCAAGTCACTTAATCCCATTGAGTAGCCAAAAAACAAAACAAAACAAAACAAAAAAACCAACTCATTCTGAGGGAGGTTGTGTACCTAGTAAATAGTAGAGCTAAAATTCAATCACATCTACACTCTTTAAATACAAATTTGGTATTCTTCCTTCTTTTTTTCCACTTCACTATATTGCCTGTAATTCTATGATCAAACTATGCCAAATATCAATGGGCTAATTGTACAGATATTTTCTTAATTTCTAATACATAAACTTTTTAAGATGATTATATTTTTAAACTTAAAAAGAAAAACAAAAACATATTTGGTATGATATTTTAACATAATTCCCAGCCAATCCAAAACCTGGAGTTACTGCTGACTTATAATGGCATAATATACATTATCAGTTTATGAGATAAAAGCTCTATTCTTAAATATTACTGCTTACTCATAAAAGACAAGTGTCCTAACAAAGCAGTAATGTTTCCTGGGGAAAATTAATGTAAATGGTTCATTTTCTTCCCTAGAAACAGCATGCATATAGATGGAGAGTGAGTATTAAAAGCTCAAATTGAGCTCAAAGTGTTAAGAAAAGCTAAGGATAGATAACAAAAATGACTCATTTTAGCTAAATTGGGGAAAAAAGAGGATGAAAGAAGGTTTCAGTTGCTTAGAGTAGATAGAACAATGGTAACAGACAACTGGGTAGGCAGAGCCACTCATTTTAATTTTGTTTCTATTTTCCTTTTCATGGAAAAATAATCTTTAAAGTGGAAGTATGAAAGAAAAAAAAATAAGGAAGTAACACCCAACATAAATAATGGAACAGTAAAAGCAAACAAACTAAAACCTAACTACCCTAAAAGAGTTAATTACTTAGTACAGATGAACTACATTTCAAAGTAATTAAAAAAAATAGTCGGATGTTATTTTTGCCCCAGTAACCTTTTAAAGATGACGGAGAGGGAGCAGAGTCAAGATGGCAGAGTGAGAGCAGTGACTTACTTGAGTTCTCCCCCAAACCCCTCCAAATACCTGTAAAACAATGGCCCTAAACAAATTCTAAGAGAACCCACAAAAAAGACAGAGTGAAACAAATTTCCAGCCCAAGATAACCTGGTTGGTTGATCAGAAAGGTATATTACGCTGGGCTTACAGAGGAGCACAGTTCGGCGTGGGCAAGTAGGCCACAGTGACCCTGGAGCAGGCCTCAGGGGGCTGAATCACAGGCAGCTGTGGTGGTTGCCAGACTTCTTAAACCATGAATTCCAAAGACAACTTAGAAAGTCAGTGGGAGAAGTCTGTGACTGAGGTGAGAGAGAGAAGCAAGGTCTCAGCCACAAGTCCTGAGTGCAGCCCTGAGTGGCAGCTGCCTCTTGAGCTTCTGGCCCACAGACTGAGGGAGAATCAAGTGGCTGATCAGAGGAGGACTGCAGGATATCTTTGCAGGGCTCAGGCAGGAATGTCTTGCTTTGAATGTGCTTGAATCTGGGTCACAGTTCTAAGGGGCAGTCCTGGGGCAAGGAGGAGTGCTGGTGTGGTGAAACTTGTTGTGGTGGTGAAGAGGAAACACCTCGCCCCTTATCATACCATCTTGGAAGAACTAAATATTTACAGGTCCCTAGAAGTAGCTCTGAAAACAGCTGTAAAAACCCCTGAAGCTTGGGACAGTACATTTTCCACATTGGAAAGAGACTTACCTTAATGAAGAGTTTAAAACTCAAGTAATTGGCTGGGATCATGAGTAAGGAGAGCAAAAAGAGTCAGACTATATTATCTTACTTTGGTGACAAAGAAAATCAAAACATACAATCAGAAGAAGACAACAAAGTCAAAGCTCCTACATTCAAAGCCTCCAAGAAAATATGAATCATTCCCAGGCTTTGGAAGAACTCGAAAGGGATGTA
>NW_020955186.1:820710-820847 GCF_900497805.2 Vombatus ursinus
GAGCAATTGGAAGCTAGTGGCTTTATGAGAAATCAAGGCACTGTAAAACAAATCCAACAGAATGAAAAATTAGAAAAGAATGTGAAATATCTCATGGGAAAAACAACTGCCCTGGAAAATAGATCCAGGAGAGAGAA
>NW_020955186.1:821228-824594 GCF_900497805.2 Vombatus ursinus
TTGTCTTATCCTACAGGAAAATAGGGGGAGAAGGGGACAAGAGAGTAGGGAGATGATAGAGAGGAGGGCAGATTGGGAAAGGGGTTAATCAGAAGCAAATACTTCTGAGGAAGGACAGGATCAAAAGAAGAATAAAAGAAATGGGGGGGCAGGATAGGATTTAGGGAAATAGAGTTAGTTTTTCACAGCATGTCTCCTATGGAAGTGTTTTGCATAACTGCACATATATAACCTATATTGAGTTGCTTGCCTTTTCAATGAGGTTGGTTGCAGAGGGAGGAAGGGAGAAAATTTGGAACCCATGTTTCAAACACATTTAAAAAATGTTTTCACATGCAACTGAGAAATAAGAAATACTGGAAATGGGGTACAAAAATCTTTTCTCCCCTACAGGAAAATAGAAGTGGTAGGGGTTAAGAGAAGAGGGGGGAGAGATAGAAGGGAAGGCAGACTAGGGGAAGGGGTATTCAGAATTCGTGCCATCTTGGGGTGGGGGGAGGGGTGAGATGGGGTGAAAATTTGGAACTCAAAATCTTGTGGAAGTAAATGTTGAAAACTAAAAACAAATAAATTTATCAATTAAAAAAAAGAAATGGCAAAATAAATAAAGGTAAAGGAGAACAGAGAAATACCATAGCAATAAAGAAGGACAAATGTTCCCATTTTCAAAAATTGCCAAAAACAGAAGTTTTAAAATATGGATCCAATGATTTGACTTCATTTCCTTGCAAAATTCAAGAATGAATAATTAAAATATAAGTCACATAAAGCCAGAGCTTTTCATACTGTGAGTTCAATGACAGGTCAATGGGAGGGGGGTGAGGACACGTGTTTTCTAGTGAATCACTCTTTGACTTTTGCCATTACCCAGGATCTCGAGGATACCAGAATGAAGCTGATTTTGCCCCCATCCATCAATTTCCTTGAGTATATTATACTGTTCATACATTTAATTCTGCATAGTTTAGGTGCAAGTATCTTAATTCTTATTTAAACACTGAAGTCCACATTATATATTGTGCACAAAGTGCCTTTTACTTTTCCCCTCAAAACCAACACTGCCCACTCTAGAAGACTATAAATGACTCAGATGTGTTCATAAATAACAAAGATGTTGCTTCTTCAGTTTGGATTAATTTTATCTGTGACCCCATTTGGGGTTATTTTGGCAAAGATACTGGAGTGGTTTGCCATTTCCTTCTCCAGCTCATTTCACAAACAGAGTTCAATGATTTGCTTAGGTTCACACAGCTAGTTAGTGTTTCAGGCCAGATTTGAAATCAGTAAGAGGAGTCTTCCTGACTCCAGGCTGGGCACTCTATCCACTGTGCCACCTAGCTGTCCTAATCTTATCTACCCTGATTAATTTCCTTCCTCTTCCCCTACTCAGCAAGGCTATACACTAGGTTCAGGTTGAGATTTCTCTGAACATGTATGGTTGCCAGAGAAGTACTCCCTTATCTCCACAACCAAAATCTAAGCCCCTAGGGATTTGTGTGTTCTTTCAGAGTTATAGAACCACTTCATGTTTGAGAATACTCTGAAATAGGGCAAATACATGATGCCTGTTATCAGTTGGATTTCCCCTAGGAACTTATACACCTCTCCATAATTATACTGTTGCCCTAGGTATGAGATTTCTCCAGAAGCACAATGCACTGAGGACTCTAGAGAGTAACCTTGACATTGAATTCACTAAGTACAAATAGTTTGCAATTCTGGCAGAAGAAAAAGTACAGGCTGATCTGACATATCAAGTCTCTTGTTCCTTATTTCTCTAGTTATTAGAACTGCATAGTTTCTCCTCTTCCAATTAAGAGTTTTGGTTCAGTAACAAGAGTGGAATTTCTCATTTTTTTTTTTTATTTAGAAGACTTGATCCAAAACTTATCATTCCTTCCTAATCATCATCTCCATGAGGACACTGTGTTTCCCTCTTCTTGTGGGAGGAATAGACCTTTCCATTCCATGGTCATGGCATTGAGGTTGACCAATTGAGTCAAGTCTCTTAGAAATGACTGAATTGTGTCAGGATAGTGTAGCTTTGACCTACACCCTCAAACTCAGGTCTATTAAAGAGAGAAAAGAGATCATTTGTGGTCCAGGAGAGAACTGGAGCTGAGCATTAGGATTAGAAAAAGACCCAAAGATGAGCTATTAACTATCCTTCAATTCCCCACCCCAACACATTCACATATGTAGAGCAGAATTGATTCCATTAGCCAGGACTTGGGGTAGGGGTGTGTGAAACCTATAAATCTATGCATTCTCCCACAGATCTACTCACACCAATGGATAGCAGTAATAGAGCAAAAGTAGTACAGCTTTTTAGCTTTCCTAATTTGGTTTTTAAAATTGTATTATGATTAGTGAGATGTAATTAATATTTCTTCTGTTATATATTTCTTTATAATCTATTTATTGCTTAGCACATGATCATTTTTTGAAGGTACCATGTGAAGTTGAAAGACAGCATTTGCCTCACTCTTCTCTCATATTCTCATGCAATAGTAGCTAGTTGGTGTAGTGGATAGAGCACTGGACCTGGAATAAGGAAAATCTAAGTTTAAATCCTCCCTCAGACTCTTTGTAGTTGTGTAACTTGGGCAAGTAATTTAACCTCTGTCTATAAAAGGGGGATAATAATGGTACCCCCCCAGTCTTGAAGTAAGGATAAAATAAGATAATATTTATGAAATGCTCTATAAACCTTAAAGCACCATATAAGTGCTAGCTATTATTATTTCTCATCTTCAAGTTCTTTGCTACCATTCCTCAATCTAAACTTTACTCTGAAGAGGGTGTCTTTCTTGGCAAGACCAACCTCTCTACTTGGATCCCTGATATCATCCTTTTCCTTCTCTTTCATGAGATTTCTTCTGCAATGAGCCACTTGTCCATCACCATCCTGAGTCTTCAATATTCTATTATATACTGGCCCATTTTTTGATGCTTATGAACACATCCAGATCTTCCTAGTTCTAAAAGAAAAATAAAAAACTTCACTTTTTGCTACCAGGTTCTCAAACTATTTTATTCTCTCTCCCTCTCTTTCACAATAAAACATTTAAGATATTGACCACACTTATTGACTCCATTTCCCTCTTCTCTTACAAACCTCATTAATTTAAATTGTTCTCTCTAAATACGTGACTTTTTAATTCCCAGACAAAATAGTCTTTTCCCAAAATGCTTATCTTTTTTCTTTTTAATTTAATAAATAATTTTATTTATTTTTATCTTTTTAATTTTTCCTTTTAATTTTCTTGACCACCCTTTCTTATTCTTGTCCTTAGAGATAATACTACAGTGTACTTCTATTTGCATTTTCCTAGCATCCACTCTGTAGTAACAGGTATCTCTTTA
>NW_020955186.1:824631-828825 GCF_900497805.2 Vombatus ursinus
GAATTTTTGTTTCCTTTAAAGATCATTTCAAATATCACATCCTATGTGAATAATTTCCTTATTCTCCTAGCTAAAGGTTTCCCACCTCTGTCCTAATTACTGGTATCACTCACCTGAAATTCCCTTGTGTTTTCATATATTTTGATTATATTTTTATTGGCACAGAAATATTTCAGAAAAAAATGTGTGACTTTGTGCTAATTTACATACCTTATTTTTTAACTGATGATGAAGAAAAAGTATATTTTGTGTCTAAGATCACAAAACTATTAGGAACAGCTTGGTTTTATGGATATAGTTCAATGAGTAATACTTGCAATATTTCACCATATATAATCAATAGATAACATTAAAATGAAGAATCTAAAGGAAATGTGTATTCTTTTGCCACTGATATGTTAGTTACTTACTCCAGAAAACACATATTCAAAACAAATCATTTTGTGCTTCCCCCACTCCCACATGAAAATGATGGAAATTCAAGTCTTAAAAAAAGTTTTTAAAAGGTTATAAAGTATTTAAAATAAATAATAAAGTTTTAAAATGGTAAAAGACTTTATAAAGTAATCGTTTTCTAAGAGACAGAGAAAAAGCTTTCTAAATCAATGTAACATAAACCTATTATCCAAAGCCAGTCCCATGTTAAAAACCAATTTGTTTAAGTAGCTATCAAAAGAACTAGTTGCAGGGATGGAGAACCTTCAGCCTCAGGCCAACATGTGGCCTTCTAGATCCTCATAGGTGGCCCTTTTACTGAATCCAGAATAATGTGTCACACTGGAAGACCTAGAGGATCACATGTGGCCTCAAGGCCACAGGTTCCACAAACCTAGAAATAGTACTCCTGAGAAGAATCTTTTAACAAAAACATAGATGTCTCTTTGCCAGTAATGAGGAAATTAAAGAAAGTGACAACCAAACAATAACCATTAGCTTTTAGCTGTTTTCCCTTTGAAGTGTGAAGTATCCCCAGCTAAAATGACTCTATTTATCAAAGAAAATTGTCCTTATTTATCCTTTCTCCCCCTTATTCTGGCTCCATAAATAATGAACTCTATCATTTTTGAAGTGGAATTAAAACGGATTGTCTGTTGGGACAGGATCTAAATATTGTAATTAAAATAAAAATCAGAAGAAGCATCTAGCCATTTATGATAAATATACTCTGAGATTTTCCCCAGAAGGTGGGAGCTGGTGGAAGGGGGAGGGGAGCAAGTAATTCTCTATGAAATGTTTTTTTTTTCTTTCTTAAATCACATTTTGGGTCTTAATGTCTATTTGAGTTATCAATTTTAAATGGAACAGATTATATCAATAAATAAGAGTCTCTTGTTGGTTTAACCTTAATTTTCTAATTAATATAAATAATTCCAAATGAAATATCATGAAGAACTGATGACTCATTTGTGGCAATGCCTTTATAGATATGTGATCACTTTCTCCACAGTGAATCTCTATTGCTTTTCCAGAACTATTTATTGGGATTATTGCTATGGAAGATGGTGATGATGATGATGAAATATTAGTATTGCCATTTCTTCTGTAGACATTACCTGTACTCACCCACATACTAGATAAAAAGAGAAATGGAGACCAATCTGTCTCTCTTTTCTGAAATCCCATCTATTAGTTTGGAATTCTCTTTTTTCCTTACTATATTATGCTTTGTATCAGGTTTCCCCTTTAAGAAAGTAAGATTAGAAGAGGCAGAGTCAAGATGGTGGAGTAAAGCAGTGACTTGCTTAAGTTCTCCCCCAAAACCCTCCAAATACCTATAAAAATGGTTCTAAACAAATTCTAAAGCAGCATAACCCACAAAAACACAAAGTGAAACAAATTTCCAGTCCAAGACAAACTGGATGGTTGATCAGAAAGGTATATTGCACGAGGCTTGGAGAGGGGCACAGTTTGTGGAGGAGTGTAGGCCACAGCAAATCTGGAACAGGCCTCAGAGAACTGAATTGCAGGCAGCTGTGGTGGTTTCATGACTTCTCAACCCATGAATGCCAAAGACAATTTAGGAGGACAGTGGGAAAAGTCTGTTTCTGCGGTGAGAGAGAAGAGCAGGTTCCCAGCACCATTCCCCAAGCTCAACCCTAGGGTGATGGCTGCCTCCTGAGCTGCCAGCCCACAGACTGAGGGGGAATCAAGTGGCTAATCAGAGGGGGATTGCATGGATCTCTCTGCTGGAGTAGGATTTTCTTGCTTTGCCCGTGCTTGGATCTGGTTCATAGTTCTGGGTGACAGTTCTGGGGCAAGGAGGAGCGCTGGCATAGTGGAGTTTGTAGTGGCTGTGGAGAGGAAATCCTGCTCAAAGTTCCAAGACAGAAAAGAGTACTTGTGGTCACTCATAGAGCAGAACACAGAAGAGGAAAGGAGTAAACACCTTGCCCTTGATCATAGCACCTTGGAAGAACTGAAAATTTACAGGTCCCTAGAAGTATATCTGAAAAAAAACTACACAAAATCCCTGAAACTTGGGACAGTACATTATCCACACTGGAAACAGACCCCTACCTGAACAAAGAGTTTATAACTCAAGTAATTGGCTGGGATCATGAGCAAGCATTGCAAAAAGAGTCAGACTATATTATCTTATTTGGTGACAAAGAAGATCAAAACACACAACCAGAAGAAGACAAAGAAGTCAAAGTTCCTACATCCAAAGCCTCCAAGAAAAATTTAAATTGGTCCCAGGGCATGGAAAAGCTCAAATAGGATTTTGAGAAGCAAGTAAAAGAAGTAGAGGAAAAACTGAGATTAATGCTAAAGGAGACCCAAAAAAATACTGAAAAAAATAACACCTTAAAAAATAGCCTAACCTGAATGGCAAAAGAGATCTAAAAAGCTGATGAGAAGAATGCCTTAAAAGGCAGAATTGGCCAAATGGAAAAGGAAGTCCAAAAACTTACTGAAGAAAATACTTCTTTAAAAATTAGAATGCAGCAATTGGAAGCTAGTGGCAATTTGAGAAATCAAGACACTGTAACATTAGTCCAAAAGAATGAAAAAATAGAAGAGAATGTGAAATATCTTATTGGAAAAACAACTGACCTGGAAAATAGATCCAGGAGAGAGAAATTAAAAATTATTGGACTATCTGAAAGCTATGATCAAAAATAGAACCTCGACATCATCTTTCAAGAAATTACAAGGAAAACTGCTCTGATATTTTAGAACCAGAGGGCAAAATAGAAATTGAAAGAATCCACTGATCACCTGCTGAAAGAGATCCTCAAAGGAAAACTCCTAGGAATATTATAGATAAATTCCAGAATTCACAGGTCAAGGAGAAAATATTGCAGAAAGAAAGAATTTAAGTATTGTTGAAACACAATCAGGGTAACACAAGATTTAGCAGCTTCTATATTAAGCGACCACAGGCCTTGGAATATAATATTCTGGAAGGCAAAAGAGATAGGATTCTAACCAAGAATCACCTACCCAGCAAAACTGAGTATAATCCTTCAGGGGAAAAATCAGATAGATAGATAGATAGATAGATAGATAGATAGATAGAGGTCACAGGGTGAGTTGAAGATGAAGGGGTGATATCTGGAAAATAAAATTAAGGGGTGAGAGAGAATTTTACTGGGAGAAGGAGAAAGGGAAAGGTAGAATGGGGTAAATTATCTCACAAGAAACAGACAAGAAAAGGCTTTTACAGTGGAGGGGAAATGGGGTAAGGTGAGAGGGAATGAGTGAATCTTATGCTCATAGGATTTGGATTAAGGAGGGAATAACACACACAATGGGGTATGGCAATCTGTCTTACCCTACAGGAAAATAAGGGGGGAAGGGGACAAGAGAGCAGTGGGTTGAAAGAGGGGAGGGCAGATTGGGGGAGGGGTTAATCAGAAGCAAACACTTCTGAGGAGGGACAGGAACAAAAGAGAGAATAGAAAAAATGGGGGTAGGATAGGATGAAGGGAAATATACTTAGTTTTTCACAACATGACTCCTATGGAAATGTTTTGCATGACCACACATCTATAACCTGTATCAAGGTGATTGCCTTTTCAACAAGGGTGGGTGGAGAGGGAGGAAGTGAGAAAATTTGTAATCCAAAGTTTTAAAAACACACGTTAAAAAAAATAATATAAAATTGTGGTATGTTCTGAGCATACAATGACAAAGAAAGAAAGAAAGGAAGGAAGGAAGAAAGAAAGAAAGAAAGAAAGAAAGAAAGAAAGA
>NW_020955186.1:828877-837186 GCF_900497805.2 Vombatus ursinus
GGATTGAATTTCTTTTTCTTATTTCTCTTGTATTTATTGTTTTTGGGTTAGGAATAGTCACTGTCGGACAACAAGAAAGGTGATGATGATGATGATGATAACTGACATTTACATAGTGCTTAAAAGTTTAAGAAGTGCTTAATTAATATTATCTCTTGTATTCAAAACAACTCTGAAAGGTCTATGCTATTATTTTTGCCATGTTGCATTTGGGAAAACAGGCAGACAGAGGTTAAATAACTTGCCCATGGTTACATAACTAAGAAGAATCTGAGGCAAAATTTGAACTCTGATCTTTCTGAATCCAAGTCCAATAGTTTATCCATTGTGCCAGCTACCTCTGTGTTACCCAATTAAAGCTTTGTAAAATTATATTCATTTGTTAAATTATATTACCATACATTCAAAAATATGATTCTTTAGTAGACAGAATGGGAAATTCATTGGAAAAGAACAATACAAGCACTTCTTCAAGTCAGTAAAGAGATATCTAGAATGTGGAATAATGAACTCTGTCAAAAATAATCAAGTCAGTTTTTTTTGGAAGGTAAATATTAAACTGAAATGACCGATTGATTTATTCAACAGAGCTTTGCACTTGTTTTTGGAACTGATGTACCTACACATCTATTGAAAAGCAGATCACCTAATATCTTAGGATGTTTAATTGAATGCCTACACTACTCAACCCCACCAACCCCTCACTATTATGCTCTACACCAGGGGTCTTAGACACAAACTATTATCAATTGTGTATTTCTGTGCAATCTATCACATGATTTATAATTAATAATTAATATTTCCCACTAGTATAAGTTTTACTCAATTCACTCACTTCTCAATTCCAACCTCTTCACTCACTGGACACTACTACTTCCAAGATTATCAATTATCTCTTTCTTTGGTACTATATTTTAATTGAAATATTGTGCTGTTCTATTAAAAATAAATAGTGCTTTTGGTTTTTATATCACCTCAAGATCTACATCTTATCTGCCAAAGCTGATTAACTATTCCTCCGATGTTCTTTTTCTTTCTGTTATCTGCAAAATTTTTTAACCATATCTTTATCCTTAATTTTCTTTGCCCTACTCTGATTTTCATGATAGTACCTCTGCCTACCTAGGAATTTCTTCTCATTTTCTTTTGTAGGACCATCATTCATGGCCCATCTTTATGTGTTGTCCTCAAGGGTTATCTTATTTGTGGAAAAGCAAATGCCAGTGTTATTGGATTGAAGAATAGTTTTTTGGATAGAAGAATAGGTTTAAGAGAGTTGGGTGTCAGAAAACTCATAAGGCAAAAAAGGGTTAGGTTATGAAAACCATTGAAGACCAAAATATGGGTTTCATAATTGATCCTGAAGATGATAGGGAGCCATTGGACCTTCACCACCATTTATTAGGAAAGGAAAAGAATGGGACATATTCAAAAGACATTTCAAAGGTGACATTAATAAGCCTTGGTAACAGATTGGATATGGGGGCTAAGAGATAGTGAGGAATCAAGGAAAACCCTAGGCTGCCAGCCTGAAGAACTTGGAGGATGGGGTTGTATTCTATAATGAAAGTGAAGGCATGTTGTTGTTGTTGTTGTTGTTGTTGTTTTTCTTTCCTGTTTACCTTTCTATGCTTCTTTTGAGTTTTGTATTTGAAAATCAAATTTTCTGTTCAGCTCTTATCTTTTTACCCAGAAAGTTTGAAAGCCCCCTATTTCATTGAATGTCCATCTTTCTCCCCTGAAGGATTATGTTCAATTTTGATAGATAGTAGATTCTTGTTGTCATCCAAGCTTCGTTGCCTTCTGCAATATCATATTCCAAGACCTCTGATTCTTTAATGTAGAAGTTGCCAATCCTGTGTAATCCTGACTGTGGCTCCTTGATATTTGAATTGTTTATTTCTGCCAGTTGCAGTACTTTTTTCTTGACCTGATAATTCTAGAATTTGGCTACAATATTCCTTGGAGTTTTCATTTTGGCATCTCTTTCAGAAGGTGATTACTGAATTCTTTCAATGCTATTTTCCCCTCTGGTTCTAGGATATTGGGGCAATTTTCCTTGATAATTTCTTGAGAGATTCTATCCAGGCTCTTCTTCTGATCATAGCCTTTAGGTAGTCCAGTAATTATTATATTATCACTCTAGAACTATTTTTCATGTCAGTTGTTTTTCCAATGAGGTATTTTATATTTTCTTCTATTTTTCATTTTTTTTTTGTTTTATTTGACTGATTCTTGATGTTTCATAGAGTTGTTAGTTTCCAGTTGCCCAATTCTATTTTTTTAAGGTATTATTTTCTTCAATTTGCTTTTGTACCTCCTTTTCCATTTGGCCAATTCTATTTTCAAGGACATTTTTTTTCCTTCAGTCAATTTTTGTGCTTCCTTTTCCAAGCTGTTGACTCTCTTTTTTTCATAATTGTCCTGCAAATCTCTAATTTTTCTTCTACCTCTCTTACCTGATTTTTAAAATCCTATTTTTTTAAATACTTCCAAGAGGACTTTTAGGGTTTGAGACTCAATTCATATTTCTCTTTGAGGCTTCATATGTAGACATCTTCACATTGTTTTCTTCTTCTGAGTTTGTGTTTTGGTCTTCCCTGTCATCATAGTAGCTTTCTATGGTCAAGGTTCTTTTCTTTTTCTTACTCATTTTTCAGCCTATTTTGTGACTTAAATTTGAGCTCTGCTCCTGGGGCACTGGGGTCAGTGGACCAAGCTTCTTATGCTAGGGACCAGAAGTCTAGTTACTGGCATTCCACACACACTGTGGTCTAAGGTGCTTGAGGCTAGCCCACTGTGCTGGGCTGGCCTGACTTGGTTGCTCCTATTGTACCAGAGTTCTGGACCTTGCAATTTACCTTCTTCAGTGGGCCTGTAGGCCTCACTTCTTTACTGCTCAGGAACAAGGGGCCTCAGGTGTAGATCTGTGCTGTGGCTAAGAGCCTCTCACTGGCTCGCCTAGATCCCATCTGTACTGGGCTGCCCTGGATTGGGATGCCCTTTTTTCCAAATGAGACAGACTTTTCATGAAGTCTTTCTCAATTATCTTAAGCTGGAAAATCATTTCACTCATTTTTTTGTGGGTATTGTTGCTCCAAAATCTATTTAGAGGCTTGATTCAGTGATATTTCTGAGGGAAACTGAGGAGAGCTCAGGCAATTTCCTGGCTTCTCTCTGTCATCTTGGCTTCACCCTATAAGTTACTAACTTTTGAGGCAGCCTATTCTACTGGAAGACAGTTGTTATTGTTATGACTATTATCTTTATCTGTTGCTATCTTCTTAGCAGCTCCTACCCAAATCCAGTTCTTCCTTCTAGAGCCAAAGATGTTAAATCTAGCTAGTCCCACTTCCACATGACAATTTTTCAAGTAAACTTTCATTTTCCCATAAAGATTTTTCTTCTCCAGGCTAAACATATCCATGATAACTAACCTATTCTTCTGATGCTATCATGTGATCTATATTCATGCATACTATTAGACACAAGGCATGATAGTAAATTATTCCATTGTAAAATCTTATGTTTTATTTTGTTTTCTTCCAACCAAAATATATTAATACCAATGGTATGTGAGGAAGCAACTAAAGTGCTTAGAGAATTACAGTGATACATAAGATGGTTTCTATATTCAACCAGTTGTAGAGACAAGTCATGTATATGAAGAATTACAATACAAGATCTAATCTGGTGAACATCATATGAGCTTTATGAGTCATATATTCTATAGAATTTCAAAGGAAAAAGAGGTTATTTCTGTCTGGGATTATTAAATAAGGCTTTAATAAAAGTATAGACTTGAACTCAGTTTAAAAACAGGTTAGGGATTTTGACATGAGAGACAGGAAGGAGTGTCAGGGAAGGAATGTATGAATATGCAAGAAAGCACAAGCATCATTTTGGAGATGATAAACCATATAGTTAGAAAATGTTAGTACTAATTTTGTTAGTAATTTATATGATTAATATTATTACTAAACATGATGCTGAAAAGATAAACAAGTGTTAAATTATCGAGGTTCTTGAATGCCAGTGTGAGATAATTGATAAGGTCAAGGTCACATGGTTATTAATATCAGAATATGTTTCTTCTCACATTATATTTTTTTCTTTTGTTTATTTAATGAACAATTTCAGAGAAAGGACAATATATTCAAATGTAGTAAATGATATCAGCATCTAAAACATGCATACTTACAAGAATTTAGATATATTAGGCTATAATTATTTACGTAAGTTACATAACCCTAAATCATTATTTTTCATTATTTTTTCTTTCACTTCACCCTTAAATGAATTTCAAAAGTCCTGTTTCAAACTTAATACTGTTCAGTCTTAAGTCTTTATTTCTGACTTGGCCCATTTTGATTAATTTTCAGGTTAAATAGTAATAATACATTCCAGTAATAAATCATAAATAGCAAAGAGATGCTATTCCATTAAAAACCACTTCCTCCAAATACCTCATGTTAAATTTAGCAGAAAATAATTTTGTAGTTTGATTTATGACAATTTGATCAAATAATTTTTAAAACATATAGTCAACAAATAATAATTATTCACATTGAAAAAAGAAAGAAATGCTTCTAAAACTAAATATAAATGAGTTTTCAAAGGTAGTAAACCTTATTTTGCTTTCAGAACTTAGTTCAAAATGAAAGACAATGATGGTTGAGGTTGACATTTAGCACAATTACTAGAAAGTCATTAAAGAAATATACTTGGAAATCAACATTCCTAAAGAGAGTTAAAGATACTTAAGCTACTTAATTGTTGCCACCTGCTAATTCATTTAGAGTCACTATTTAATCATGGCCAAATTCACTGTTCTAAAAACCAAATGTTAAAAGGAAAGTTCAATGAATAAGAAGGCTGTTCTTATTAACTACAATAAAGACTCTTAAGAAATTGTCAGTGTTATACATGGGTCATACCACACATAAGAGATCCCAAGGCAGAATTGAACTACAAAGCAAAATACTATTATATTCCACATAAAAAATAATATGCTATGTGTATTACTTATAGCCATGTATGTCATTATATTTATGGATTTCATAAATGCATTTCATTTTTTTTCCAGATAAAAGGTTTATAATCCAGCCAGAGGAAAAAAAATCTTAATTCTAAAAAATTCTAAAAAGAAATTGGAAAATTCAGGTGAGGTCAAATAATAACTTATAAATTAATTATTTTATTAAGGTTGACTGATGATGAGGTGGTGATTCTAGGAGCCATTCATTGACTCTTACTCTAAATTTTGTGCAAAAGAGTATGTACTCTACTCAGTACTGGTTGTATGTAGAGAACAGAGTGCTATGCCCTGCCCATGCATAAGTTCTGGGTTTCAAATCCTGCTTTTGGTTCTTATTATATGTGTAAACTTTGAGAAGTCACTTAAACCCTAAGAACTTCACATGCCTCATTTGTTGGAAAGAAAAAAAAAGTCATTGAAGTTCTTTCCAGATATAAAATTCACAATGCTTAATACAAAAAAAAAAAAAAAAGATGAGGGATATTATGTATGGAAAACCTCCAATTTAGAAATAAGGTGCATTCCAAAAATTCATAATGGAGTCAGTTGTTAGAAATGAGTCCTCACTTTCCTATAGATATGAAAGGAATTCAATTGTTACATGGCTGCCCATATCCAATGTGATGAAAATCTTCCACATTTATGATGAAAATTGGTAGAAAAGAAAACAGTTAGTAATTAAACAAAGACAAAATAAAATTTAACAAAACTGAGTAAAAATGGACCTTCCCTGCTAACACTTGAGGTAAAGCAAATTGAATTTTAAGAGAATTAAGAGAATGACAGGAGTTTTAGATGGTCATGCTAATGTCTCATTTAAATTTGATTTCACTTAGAAACATCTGGTTTTATTTTCATCGAAGCCCATCTTTTATTAATACCAGCACTTCTTTTTTTTTTCTTTTTTGTTTGTTTGGTTGTTTGTTTGTTTTTTTCAATAGGTAGGTATTTGTCTCCATACCAGGCAAATATTTAAAGTTACTTACAGGTGAATTTTCAGCAGGGTGCTCAATTCACTGTGTGGCCAACTTTGGACAAATAAATGGGTGGTAATCATAGAGAAAACAAATCCAATTATGTATTCTTCTTGCCTTGAAAGATCTCAGAATGTCTTTTTTCCTTGCTCTCATTCTTCTTTCCCATCTTACAATTCAATCCAGCAATAAACCATGTTCAATCACTATATCTGTAAAAATGGCTCTAAACAAATTCTAGAGCAGCAGAATCCACAAAAAGACAGAGTGAAACAAATTTCCAGCTCAAGATAGCCTGGATGGTTGATAGGAAAGATATATCAAATCAGGCAGGGAAAGGAGTGCAGTTTGGCATGGGCATAGGCAAAACAGGCCTAAGCAAACCTGCAGCAGGTCTCAGAGGAATGAATCATGGGCAGCTGTGGCAGTTTCCAGACTTCTTAACCCACAAACATCAAAGAAAACTTAGAAGGTCACTGGGAAAAGTCTATGACTATAGTGAGAGAGAAAAGTGTTGTCCCAGCCCCAGTCCCAGCCCCAGCTAGAGCCCAGGGGTGGTGGCTGCCTCTGGAGTTTGTGGCCCATACATTGAAGGGAAATCAAGTGGCTGATCAGAGGGGGGTTGCAGGGATCTCTTTATCACTGCTGAGGCAGGAATCTCTTACTTTGCCCATACTTGGATCTGGGTCATGGTTCTGGGTGGCAGTCCTGGGGCAAGGAGGTATACTGGGATAGTAGAGCTTGTAGTGGTGGAGGAGAAGAACTTCTCCTCACAGTTCCAAGGCAGAAAAGAGTGCTTGTGGTCATTCATAGACCAGAGCACAGGCCAGGAAATGAGTAAACACCTTGCCCTTGATCATAGCACCTTGGAAGAACTGAAAATTTACAGGTCCCTAGAAGTATCTCTAAAAACAGCTACACAACCCCCACAGCTTGGCACATTCTCCATACTGGAAGCAGACCCCTACCTTAACAAAGAATTTAAAACTCAAGTAATTGGCTGGGATCATGAACAAAGAAAGGTGCAAAAAAAAAATCAGACCATAGAATCATTCTTTGTTAGCAAAGAAGATCAAAACATACAACAAGAAGAAGACAACAAAGTCAAAGCTTCTATATCCAAAGCCTCCAAGAAAAATGTGAATCAGTCCCAAGTCATGGAAGAGCTCAAAAAGGAGTTTGAGAAACAAGTAAGAGAAGTCGAGGAGAAATAGGGAAGAGACATGACAGAGGCAAGAAAATCAAGAAAAACAATTTAACAGCTTTCTAAAGGAGACCCCAAAAAATACTGAAGACAATAATATGTTGAAAAATAGCCTAACTCAAATGGCAAAAGAGGTCCAAAATAAATTTTTAAAAAAATGAGGAGAAGAATGTCCTAAAAAGTAAAATTGGCTAAATGGCAAAGGAAGTCCAAAAGCTTACTGAGGAAAATACTAACTTAAAAATTTGAATAGAGCAATTGGAAGCTAGTGACTTTATGAGGAATCAAGACATTAGTAAAACTAATCCAAAAGAATGAAAAAATAGAAAACAATGTGAAATATCTCATTGGAAAAACAATTGACATGGAAAATAGATCCAGGAGAGAAAATTTAAAAATTATTGGACTATTTGAAAGCCATGATCAAAAAAAGGGGCCTAGATATCATCTTTCAAGTAATTATCAAGGAAAACTGCCTTGGTATTTTAGAACCAGAGGGCAAAATAGAAACTTAAAGAATTCACTGATCACCTCCTGAGAGAGATGCCCAAAGGTAAACTCCTAGCAATATTGTAGCCCAATTCCAAAGTTGCCAGGTCATGAAGAAAATATTGCAAATAGCCAGAAAGAAAGAATTAAAGTATTGTGGAAACACAATCAGGATAACACAAAATTTAGCAGCTTCTACATTAAGGGACTGCAGGGCATGGAATATAATATTCTGGAGGGCAAAGGAGATAGGATTTCAGCCAAGAATTACCTACCCAGCAAAACTGAGTATAAACTTTCAGAGGAAAAATGGATATTCAGTGAAATAGGGGACTTTCAAGCATTCTTGATGAAGAGACCAGAACTGAATAGAAAATTTGACTTTCTAATATAAGATTCAAGTGAAACATGAAGAGGTAAACATGAAAGAGAAATCATAAGAGACTTATTGAGGTTGAACTGTTTATATTCCTACATGGAAATATGATATTTTTTAACTCATGAGACCTTTGTCAGTACTAGGGTAGTTGGAGGGAAAAATAATATGTATAAAGATAGATAGATAGATAGATAGATAGATAGATAGATAGATAGATAGATAGAT
>NW_020955186.1:837220-845055 GCF_900497805.2 Vombatus ursinus
GATACATACATAGATAGATACATACATAGACAAATAGATGGCACAGGGTGAGTTGAAGATGAAGAGGTCATATCTGGAGAATAAAATTAAGGGGTGAGAGAGGATTATACTGGGAGAAGGAGAAAGGGAGAAGTAGAATGGGGTAAACTATCTCACATAAAACAGACAAGAAAAGTCTTTTACAGTGGAAGAGAAATGTGGGAAGGTGAGATGGAATGAGTAAATATTATTCTTATAGGATTTGGTTTAAGGAGAGAATAACATACACATTCAATTGATTATGGAAATCTATCTTTCCCTACAGGAAAATGGGGGGAAAGGGGACAAGGGAGCAGGGGGATGATAGAGGGGAGGTCAGATTGGGGGAAGGGGTAATCAGAAGTAAACACTTCTGTTGAGGGACAGGGTCAAAAGAGAGAATAGAATAAATGGGTGGGCAGGATAGGATTAAGAGAAATAGAGTTAGTTTTTCACAGCATGTCTATTATGGAAGTGTTTTGCATAACTGCACGTATATTACCTATTTTTAGTTGCTTGCCTTATCAATGAGGGTGGGTGGGTAGGGAGGAAGGGAGAAAATTTGGAATCCAAAGTTTTAAAAACACATGTTTAAAAAAATGTTTTCACATGCAACTGGGAAATAAGAAATATAGGAAATGGGATACAGAAATCCATCCTGCCCTACAGGACAATTGAAGGGGAAGGGGATAAGAGAAGTAGGGGAGAGATATAAGGGAAGGCAGACTAGAGAAAGGGGTATTTAGAATGCATGCCATGTTGTGGTGGGGGGAGGGGCAAGATGGGGTGAAAATTTGGAACTCAAAATTTTGTGGAAGTAAATGTTGAAAACAAAAAAAAAATAAAAATTACCCCCCAAAAATAAAATAAAATAAAATGTTGTGCCCATAACTGACCATAATATTCCAAATATGGTCTTACCAGGACAGAGTAGAAAAGCACTATCAATTTTTTATGTCTAGACTCTATTTTTCAACAAATTATATATTCCTTCCATCTTAGTATTACCTGTTGTTTTGATAAGTATGACAGCTATTCCACTTGCCATATTATTGAGTTAATAATATTAAGTATCTCAGTAACACCAACCAATAGATCTAAAAGTCTGAAATAATATGATATATATAGTATCTCATCACCACAATGAAGCAGAGAGAGCTGCCTTCTCATGTCTTTTTTTCTGGTCCAGTCTTAAGTCATTATAATTTTTCAGCATTCAGTTTCAATTATTTTTCTGTTGTTCCAATTCAAACTCTTATGGTCATGTGTGCATTATTTTCCTGCTCCTAATTATGTCAGCTTATATTAGTTCCTATGTTTCTATACATTCATCATCACTCTCATATTCCATTATATTTATGTACCACAGTTAATTTAGTCATAACCAAATTTATGTTCCTTTTTTTTGGCTTCCAAGATTTGCTACAAGTTGTCCTTCTAGAAATATTATGCTATTTATGGACCTTTTGGTGGGTAGAGCATTCACCTCCTCCAGGGTGTAAGATCAGTATTGGAATGTCTGGGTCAACAGATATAAAAACTTTAGTAGTTGCCTTTGCATAATTCCAAATAGCTTTCCAGAGTGGACTAATTCACAGCTCCAACAACAATATATTAGTATGCCCATCTATCTACAGTCCCTCCAGCATCAAGTATTCCCAACTTTGAGTCCATTTTGTTTAACCCTATCACTTTACACATGAGAATCTTGGCTCATAAAGAGTAAGTGACTTCTGTGACTGAGCATCTAGTATTTCTCAAAGGATTAAGGAGTGTAAGAAAAATAAGGAGGATATTAGGGAAAGATGTTTAATTATATATTTTTGTACTGGATACGTACACATCTTTTTCATGACATATTCAGGAAGGGGAACTAGGTTCAACAAGCTTTATTACTATAGTGAATTTTCTGTGTACAAATGGGGTGGATGATTTTTTAAATGAATATCCTTTTCATAAAAAACCAGTGAAATTTGTTTAAATCAACTTTCTAGTCTTTAACATAATTCACAATACCTCACAATAATAGCAAATTCTACTAATTATTGGGTTCTTCACACTTAAAGGCTATTTCACATTGAATACATTTCTGTGGTGTTAGATGAAAAATTATTTTCCAATACTTTCTTTCATAACAATCTACTCAGTGGGACGACACTGATAATTTTATAGTCAAGTATAGAAACACTTTTGAACTGGATTCCCATTGGTGAATAAAAGAAGAAATATGTGAATTGAAGGTTTGGCCAGAGTGGTAGCAAAATGAATTGTTTATCATATTTGCAGTTGATATCAAGTTGAGGAAGATAACTAATATGTTAAACAGCAACATCACTTTTAAAACAATTTTCAACAACTTAGAACAATGGATCAAATCAAACATGATCGTATTTAATGAACATATATATAAACTGCTGAGGTCTTCCTTTAAAAGTAACCAATTGGACAAATACAGAATGTAGAGAGAAGAGTGGCTAGACAATAGTTCATGTGAAAAAGACACACGCACACACACACACACACACACACACACACACACACATACTCAATTTTTCTGTGGACTCAACAATCAACACAATTATATGGAAGCCAAATGAATGTAATGTCAAACTATATTTTTAGAATTATAGCATACAGAAAGTAGGAGGTGGTAATCCCATTGTAGTCCAGCACATTTAGTGAAAATTTGTGGTATAGTATTCAGTTTTTCATCACCTTTTAGAAAGGTAATTGACTAGTATGTTTATAGAGGGCAACCAGTCTGGTAATGAGATTGAAAATAATTTCATTTTGGTTCATCAAATGTATTGAAGTTACATAGCTTAGATGAGTAGCAGCAGGATAAAAGTCTTTCAGCATTTGAGGAGCTTTAATATGCATAAGGGAATAAGCTTTTTTTTTTTTTTTTGCTAATTCCCAGTTAGCATAACTTCTTCCCAGTTAGAATAACTGGTGAGCGATGTAAAGAAATACATTTCAAATCTACATAAGGAAAATATTTCCTTACAATTAAAACCATCCAAATGCTGAATTGGATACCTTAATAACTTGTAAAGGTCAATGACCGTGTTCCAGGCTTTGGGGGAGAATATGATTATTCAAAAATGATTACATAAATCTATTTTTCTGATATGAATTGAGGACATTAATCGGGGAAGTATGAGAAGACAGAAAAATTAAGTTTTATTATGTGGCTTTCTATATGAATTTAGAAAAGCTATGCATTCACATAAATATCTGAGAGATTGCACACATCTGACAGGCTATATAATTACTGGCTTTAAACATCCTGAGCACCATGGTGCCCTCAACTAAATGGATGCCAAAGGACCAAACAATTCTGATGTGAAACAATTGCATTAAAATTAATTTGTTTGATCTAAAAATCAAACATCAGTATAATGCTTGTCTGGTCCAGCAATATTTACAAGATGTCCTTACTGGTATGAGAAGCAGGTGTTAGCAATCATTCACTCATCATAATAATCAAATATAATATAAAGAAAAATTAGTATAATCAATGGAAACAAATGTAAAATTGCCATATAATCACTAATCAAGCATCCTCCTCCTAGACTTAGTAATCAAAACTAGATGCATAATTCATTTGGATAATTAGCAAACACAATTCAAGCCCTGTAGAAACCCTGCATTTTTGTCTAAAGGCTTCATAGGAATCAGTCTCAGAAGAAGCAGTGAAAAGGGCATTGTGACTGTCCATATTAGCTCTTGCTGAGAGAACAGCAGCAGGTGGGAAAACATCTGATCACAAATGAAGAAAACACTCTGATATTTTGAAAATGAGAAAAAAAGCATCAGTAATTAAATGCACTGTAGGTAGAGTATACTCATGCCAGTCTAACTGCAGGGTTTGCCAGCCCAGGAAAAAATGAGGATTGTGGTATAGCACACTATAATGCATTCAGGAATATAAGATATTTGATTGAATAAAGGGAAAGATGCCAGTTTCCCACATCCTCCTAGCATCTCTTTATAAGCATAATAGCTGTCATCCCAACAAGGAAATTCTCAACATTCATACAGAAACACCGAGAAATGATTTTTTATCTGCAGTCTCTCCTCTTCCTCCCACTTTCACTCCATCACAATCAGAGATCTTCATTAATGAAAAAGGAGTGAAGTTTAAGTCTCTCATGGGCTGACTGTATAATCTTCCCTCTCCTGTTATGTATGGATATAGAGGCAATAATATTACATAAATAACACTTTTGAAAAAGTTTTGAATATCAAAACTATTTTTATTGATGTTGAAATCAATTGATTTGGCAGTCTATTACAAAAAAAAGAATTAGTTGGAAAAAGCACAAGAAAAAAAGAAAACATCAGAGGCAGCAACAGTGACCACAATAGCAAAAACAATATTGCATTTGAAGTAAAGAGACCTTGCTGATCTGTAGGACTCGCTTTCCTACTAATTAGCTATGGTATACTGGACACATCAACTAAATTATGTGGGCCAATCTCCTCATCTCTGAAAGGAACGGATTGGATTAGATACTTTTTAAAATATTATGGTGTATGAGAAATCATATCTACAATATGAGCATTCATATCAATTAAAATTGAAAAATCTTTTTAAGCACATGAAAAAATATATATTTAATTTATGCCATTGTTTTAGACATTACCTCATTGGTTAAATTTCAAATGACTGTCTCTAAATATTATCCTAAATATATGCTTACAATTACATATATATATATATAATATATATGTGTGTGTATGTGTATGTATATGTGAGTGTATATATATGTATATATACATATATACATATATATACATATATATGTGGATAATATTCAAGTCCTGGCTATGACACATGTTGCTTCTACCTCTTCCTCCTTCTCTTCTTCTTCTTCTTCTTCTTCTCCTTCTTCTTCTTCTTTTTCCTCCTCCTCTCCCTCTCTCTTTTGAATATTTCATGATGACAAATATTAGAATGGTCAGGAATCTGTAGCCATTATGACCATTACAGTGGATCGAGTTTGTGGCAGATTAATTGCTTGTTGCAAGGTTTTGTCATTATCATTCCCTTTACCTGAGAGCACTTCAATGCTATGATGGATTGTGATTTCAATGTTCCCAGAATGAAGTAAGTGGGAGTGTTTGGGTTAAATTATGTCAATTAAGAGTCTACCAAGGTCATCATGACTTCACAAAGTTGATATAATTTTCAAATGAGATTATGCATTAAAGAAGGGGGCAGCTAGGTAGTGCAGTATAGAGAATGTTGGGATTGGATTCAGGAAGATATCTCCCAAAGTCAAAATTTGGCCTCAAAAACTTAATAGCTGTGTGACTCTGTACAAGTCACTTAACCCTGTTTGCCTCAGTTTCCTCATCTGTAAAATGAGCTAGAGAAAGAAATGGCAAACCATTCCAATATCTTTGCCAAGACAACAACAAATGGAGTCATAGAGTTGGACACAACTGAAAATGATCAAACAACAAGCACAATGTAAAACAGGTATTAGACACACAACTTAGGTGGCACGTGCCATCTACAACCTTCCAGAGTATGATCAAAAATGGATTACAATATAATTTGGAAATATTCAGCAAAAAATAAATAAAACATAGATTATATTTAAAACTAAGTAAATGTGGGATTAAGTCAATAGGAATTCTTGTCTATGGTTTGGTAGTTCCTAATTCTGTTTGAGTTTTACACCACTGATGTAAATAATTCAAAATTCAAATAAGACAGAACTCCTACCTTCATAGATCCTACAATTCAGAAGGAGGTGATTAAATATTAACATGTATCAAAGCTGCAAGCTATAAAGATAATATTTTAATGTTTGAATAGTAAGCATAAAATATGAGTTGCAGAGGATCTGAAAAAATCTGACTTTATACATTTACCTGAGCCATCTGTGTCTAGCTCTAAGAACTTGCCAGAAGAACAAAACTGTTTGGTTGTTAACTTAGATTGGTCAGTAATGGAGAAGGAAGCCACTGTTCTATCCTTCATTCTTAGCTATGTACACTTTCAAAATACAAATTCTGAGGGTCTTACTCCAACTCACATGTTGTATAGGTACTCAATTAGAACTCCAGGATTTCAAAAGCTGTGTTTTACATTTTTCAAAGGTAAATTGTAGAAAGCCTGAGGGGAGCATGACCAAATGTATACAGTGTCTCACTAGGATGAAAAAATTTTAAACATAATGATTGGCTGGTGGAGAGGAGTGTAAGGGGATCAACTAAGGCATTGATGCACTTGTAAAGGCAAAACAAATAAATAACTTTATTTGTAAAATGACAAAGGCCACCCTTAGTGTTCATTTCTACTAGCCTCCTATCAAAGTGGACATAAAAGATCATATAGTGACTAACTAGGAGAAAAAAAGCTTGTGAAATTAATTGATTGAATATTTGGTTGAAGAACTGCTAGATTGCATCTACTTTTTTCATTCTTTCTTTTACATGGCATAATAAGAACATTAGAGGAAGATGCAAATTTTATTTTCAAAGTTAACTACATTGTTGCAGTCTAACAATGGTGACAAAGAATTATGTAGAAGGGAACAAAGAATCTTACATCTGCTGTCTTTAATATTGTTCTCGTTTGAATGTAAGATTCCATTTTCAAAATGGAAATTGTCAGTATAGTTTTCCTAATATGTTCTTATGCCTATGGCTATTTCAGAATAACAGCAAATTCTAAGTAATAATTATTTCTTTAAATAATGAATCAGTATGAAATCATTTTTACTGTCAAAATTTATATCATTTTTAGCATGGCAAGTCCTCTGTGTGTTTGTGACAAGTACAGTCTTTTGGATTATAATCCACAAACTCAAAATTGCTGCAGCTTGCCTTGACAGGATAGACTAATTGACTCCTAAGGAGCCATTATGTTCTACCTGGTGAACAGTCTATGAATTACATGGCAACTTGTCCAAATGTGTTAAATGCCTAATTATAAATTTTTATAAAGTATCACAAAATCACTGACAATGGGCTGTTATTATTGTGTAATCATTCCAAACCAAAATCATTGCTTTCAATGATTTTGCTATCTTACAGAAAATACAACAATAAAGGCCTTGTTGTTGGTTGAAATTTTAGGTATACAGGATATTTTTATTAAACTTTAGTGTTAGTTCTGATTGCCACCAGATAATGATTAATTCATTATAGTCTCAAAACAGATTGTACCATGTGGGAAAAATACCTATTAATAATACCAATAGTAGAAGCATTTTAAATGACAAAGGACTCTATAAATACAGAGACTTTATCTTGGTATTTTCCAGAATTCACTTATTTTACTGTAACACTTCTCTGAACTCCATAGCCTCCACTTCTGAGTATATCTACACTAATTCTTGCACATCTTACTCATGAGACAGAAATTGAATAAAAGAGGCTGCCAATACTGCTTTATGTACAATTTATTGATAGTCTAAGTTCTCAATAAGGACTAAGTATATTTCTATGATGATGAACACACTCTCTTGAGACAGCATGTTATTTATCTACTGTTCTTGAAGAGGAACAATGGCATCATGAGTGTAATGTCTTGGCTTGTGAGTTAATTGTATTTGAATGAAGCAGAAGTTACACAAAGTCATCAGCTTCTATCTCCTTTAGAGTCATCAGAGTACAGTGGTAAGACAAAGGTCAAGACAATTGGGGATAACCTAGGATATGAGTGACTTCAGCCTTTCTAGATTAAGGTCTTTCCCAGGTTTTAGTTTGTCTGAGACCATGTCCATTCGATGATTAAGGGTTAGGTAAGAAGTGAGACAAAAGATGGCCCAATTTACCATCCCAAAGATATCAGTCTG
>NW_020955186.1:845097-851893 GCF_900497805.2 Vombatus ursinus
CATTCTGAGACATCAAAATCTAAACAATGAGCCACAGAAACTTTAGCTGGACCTATCATTGGTCATCCATTGAAAGTCAGAATTATTTGAGTTTAAAGGCATACCAAGTAGCTGAATTTAGGTTTTTTTTTTTTTGTTTGTTTTCCAGAGCTATAGTTAAAGAAATCAAATCAAAAATGAAAACTGCCCAGGACAAAAATAAATCATTCTAGCTTTTTAAAAATAATAGTAATAAGAGAAAGAAGAATGAGAAGAAGAAAAAGATGAAGAACAAAAATGAGAAGAAGAAGAACAAGAAGAAGAAGGAAAAGTAGTATTCCCCAACTTCCATTGGAATTGGTAGTTTGGTTCCCCAAAGGGTAGGTACTACTATTCTCAGATAGCTTGGTAAAGACAATTAATACAAACCTTCTTCTAAGAAACCTGTTTATTCATTCCCAAAAATACACATAACATTCATGGAAGCAGAAGGCTTAAACTTATACCATAATAGTAGTATTGAGGCACATGTGTAAGAAATATGTGTGACAATGTAGAACTCATTTCACTTGCTTTGGAGGTCCTTCTCTCTGTGTAGTGACCTCCTACAGAACCCCTGTTGTTGCTACTATTTTATTTCTGAAGACAACCAATGACATCATGAGTGTCATGTTTTGACTTGCATACAAATTGAATTTGAGTGAGGCAGAGTTATGCAAAGTCATGAGCCTCTCTCTCCTCCAGAGCCATGAGAGTCCAGTGGCAATACAAAGGTCAAGATGACTGGTGAGGACCAAGGATGCAGTCAGCTTTGTATGACCAGTCAACCCCCTAACTTTTTTTTAAAGTTGAAATGAAGAATTTATTAAATTATATTTATTTGTTACAGTAATCATTCTCTCATTAAGAAGTTGACAGTTCATTTTTTCATGTTTTTTATGCAATCACAAAATAAGAATGAGACCTTTTAATATTATTTAAAAAATTAATACTTACTGATGTTTTGGTTTTACATCACCTTTCTTTCTGATATCCTTTTCCCCTTACCTCCACAGAGCCATGCTTTGTAACAAAAATTAAAAAGAGAGGGGAAAAATAAAGCAGTTCAATAACCAATTAACATGTCAACCAAGTCTGAGAGTATATGCATTATTCCATGCCCATAGTGGACCACTTCTACAAAGAAGGAAGAAAGATAGAGAAGGAGACACATTTTCACATTTCTTCTTTAGGGTTGTTTGGTCAGTATAATTACATAGTATTTGGTTCATTTTTCATTCATGTACTTTTCATTTACACTTTAATAGTTGTGCATACACTGTTTTCCTGGTTCTGTTCACTTCATTTTGCATCAATTCTTATAGTCTTTCCATGCTTCCTTGAATTCTTCATGTTCATCATTTCTTATGGTTCAGTAATATTCCATTATTTGAGTATACCACAACTTGAATGGACTTTTTAATTTTGTTTCCTTATTTTTGCTTTAGCAAAACATGCTCCCATAAATACTTTGGTGTGTATGTGACTTTATTTTCTGTCTCTCACCTCCTTGTGGTATGTGTACAATACACAAACACAAATACACACACAGTGTTGTATATATATCCACTTGTGGGATCTTTCTTTCAAAGGGTATGAACATTTTAATCACTTCTTTTTGGCATAATTCTGAACTGCTTTCCAGAATGTTTGGACCAATACACAGCTCCACAGTGTACCTGTCATTAAAGTCCTTCCAACATTGATATTCCTATCTTTTATCAAGTCTTTCATGAGGTAAATTCAGAGTTGCTTTATGAGTATTTCACTTATTAATGCTTAGTAGCAATCTTTCATATAGTGGTTAACAGTTTTCAGTTGTTTTATGATGTTTGTTCATATCCTTCAACCAAGTAAACATTGAAAATAGATTTTTGTCTTATTTATTATTTCCCTATAGATCTTTAACATTAGACCATTATTGAACTATAAAATTATCAAGAAAAAATCATATTAAATGATCATTAGGAATGGGAATAGGTACAGAAACACAGAAAGGGAAGATGTGAAATGGAAGTAAGACAACTTCTTCTGCCACCACTATTTAATAAATTTGAAATACCAGAGAAGTTAATAGCATTATTTGTATTTGGTAGTATATTTAATATAAGAAAGCTGCATTTTTGTTTTCTGTGAAATAGAGAAGGAGTTACAATTATTTTGTTCACATTAAAGCTTTTAAAATGAATTTAATTGAAATAGCCATTTTATATTTGCTTGTATCCTTTATTTGATTCAGAATTCTTCCCCTAGCTATAAATTTCAAGGATACCACCTTCTATAGACATTCTTTCCCCTCCCCTGAGGGGAATAGGTCAAGTAAAAGAATTATTTTTTTTTATTTTAGCACTATACACTTTTAAAATATATGTTAAAATAGTCTTCATTAGGTGGCCTAGCTGTACCAGATCTAAAACTGTATTACGAAGTAGCAAGCACCAAAACTACTTGGTACTATCTAAAAAATAGAGTGGTGGATCAGTGGAATAGGTTAGGTTCACAAGACACAATAGTCAATGACTATAGTAATCTACTATTTGATAAACCCAGAGACTCCAGCTTCTAGCATAAGAACTCACTATTTGACAAAAACTGCTAGGATAAGTGGAAAACACTATGGAAGAAACTAGGCACAGACCAACATCTTACACCATAAACCAAGATAATGTCAAAATGGATACACAATTTAGACATAAAGAGTGATACTATAAGCAAATTAGGAGTGCACGGAGTAGTTTACGTGTCAGATTCCTGGTGAATTTATGACCAAAGAAGAGATAGAGAACATTATGAAATGCAAAATGGATTATTTTTATTACATTAACTTAAAAAGTTTTTGCACAAACAAAGCCAATGCAATGAAGATTAGAAGAGAAACAGAAAGCTGGTAGACATTTATTACAGCCAGTGTCTCTGATAAGGGCTTCATTTCTAAAATATGTAAGGAACTGAGTCAAATTTATAAAAATACAAGCCATTTCTGAATTGATGAATGATCAAAGGATATGAACAGGCAGTTTTTAGATGAAGAAATTAAAGCTATGTATAGTCATATAAAAAATGCTCTACATCAGTATTGATTAGAGAAATGTAAATTCAAACAGCTCTGAGATACTACTTCACACCTATCAGATTGGCTAATATAACAAAAAAAGGAAAATTATAAATGTCAGATAAAATGTAGGAAACTTGGAATACTAATGCATTGTTAGTGGAGTTGTGAACTCATCCAATCATTCTGAAGAACAATTTGGAACTATACCCAAAAGGCTATAAAAGTGTGCTTACCCTTTGATCCAGAAATTCAATTTGACCTGGATCTGTATCCCAAAGAGATCATAAAAACGGGGGAAAGACCCACATGTATAAAAATGTTTAAAGCAGCTCTTTTTGTGGTGGCAAAAAATTGGAAATTGAGGGGATGCCTATCAAATGCTGGACAAGTTTTGGTATATGAATACAATAGAATATTATTGTTCAATAAGAAATGGTGAACAGGCAGACTTCAGAAAAACCTGGAAAGGCTTACATGAACTGATGCTGGGTGAAGTAAGCAGAACCAGAACATTGTACACAGTAACACCAACATTATGTGTTGACTGACTTTGTTAGACTTAGCTCTTCTGAGCAATATAATGATCTAAGACAATTCCAAAAGACTCATTATGGAAAAGGCTGTCCACATCCAAAGAAAGAACTATGGAGTCTGAATACAGATTGAAGCATACTATTTTCTGTTTATTTTGTTGTTGTTGTTGTTGTTTTTCTATCTCATAGTTTTTCCCTTTTGTTCATATTCTTCTTTCACAATAGGACTAATGTGGAAATATGTTTACTGTGATCATACATGTATAGCCTATATCAGATTTCATGCCATCTTGGGAAGAATGGAGTAGAGGGAGGGGGGAAATTTAGAACTCTAAATCTTATAAAATGAATGTTGAAAGCTAAAAATTAATTAATTAATTAAAATAAATACTTCTTCCCGTACCCAGCCCAGATAACAATTAGGGTCATGATATTTTCTGTGGCACTATATATTTGAATAGCATTTTAAAGTTTTGATGCAATTACAATAATTAGTAATATCCTCCCTCCACTTTGCTTTCTCTTGCCTGACTTTTTAAAGTAATGAAATACAAATTGTGATTCTCATTTTTATCACTAACCCCTGATATATATTTCACCATTTCAGTATATAATCATTTGTTTACATTTGGGGTAATTCAGACTTCTTTACCTTTTATATATTTCTTTGTTCCATTGTGTTTACCCTTGAAAATATCTGCCCAGTTATAGATTTCTCAAGAGAAATTTTTGAAACTCATCAATTTTGTTGAAAAGCCTATCCCCCCACCAATAAGCTTATATTTAGCTTTGAGGGCTGGAATATGTTTGTTTACCAACTAATTAAATTTGTACTTCAATAAATTGTATCCCAATCTTTTGTTTTCTTCTTCAATTTGATGCCTAGACCTACATATTCTTGCTTCTATTTCATGGTATATGATCTGTCTCTTCTAAACCACTTGCAACAGCATTTTTTTTCTTTGACCTTGGATTTCTGGATTATAACAAATACTTTTTTGACTATGTTATTTATTGATCAGTCATTTCAGTCACATCTAACTCTTTGTGACTCCATTTAGGATTTTCTTGGCAAAGATACTGGAATGTTTTGCCATTTCTTTCTTCAGCTTATTTTACAGATGAGAAACAGAGACAAAGAGGGTTAAGTGACTTGAACAGGATCATATAGTTAGTAGGTGACTGAGGACAGATTTGAACTCAGATTTTCTAGACTCCACTGAACCACCTAGATTTTGCTGGCTGACTATATTATTTTTGAGCATCTTTCTGTTGCTTACTCATGAATACAATCAAAATGTAATTTGGCCTCTAGTTCTATGACTTCGTGGACATTTCCTTTCAAAATTTCAGTGAGGGGGTGGTGCCAAGATGATTGAGAAAAGAAAGAAACTCACCTGAGATCTCCCTCAAACTCCTCCAAACAACTTTAAATCATGCCTTAAAACAATTTTTGGAGTGGCAAAGCACACAAAAGGATGGGGTGAAACAATTTTTCAGCAAAAGACAACTTAGAAAGTTGGCAGGAAAGGTCTGGTGAACCAAGATGAGAGTCCTGCACAATCCAATGCAGGCCATGCCCCAAAAGCCAGCAGTAGGCCATGGGGGCAGACTATGATATATAGTATGTTTTTTTTTCCCCTTATTTCATCATGCTTTTCTGGAAACTTAATGATTCTTAAGACAATATACTCATGCACAATTTTCTAATTCTTTTGTTTTCGATATAAAATATTTTTTTCTTTTTTTGCTTTATTCTCATATTTCTTAAATCATTATGTATCTAATTTTTCTCCATATTTTCTGACTTTTCACTTCTCAGTTAAGATTACCCAGCTTTCCTTTATTTCTTCCTTCAGTTAATTTGATTCCTCCATCTCTCTATATTCAGATTTCTTTGAGGAGCTTTTATTTTCTCTTATTGAGTCATAAAATTACTCTCTTCTGGTGTTTTTTTTTTCCTGGGAATTTCTTACCACGTAGTATTTATCCATTGTCTTGTGCTTTTTTCTTTCTTTTTTTAAACCAATTTCTCAGTTACTTTTTTTTTTAATGTGCCCCTCACTTACTAGCTGTGTAATCTTAGGAAAGTTGCTGGAACCTGTTTGCCTCGATTCCTCATCTGTAAAATGAACTGGAGAAGGAAAATGCGAACCTCTACAGTACCTTTGAAAGAAAACCCCAAATAGGGTCACAGAAAGTCAGATATAACTGAAACAACAATAAAAAAAATCTGCACCTGGTAGTGATTTGCTCTTGAACTTTTTCCTGTTGAAGTTTGAGAATTTTGATTGAATTTCAGATCCAGTGAGAATAATAGATGATGTAGATATGTTATTTAAATTGTAGCGAAATATTTAAGAAAACATTTCATTGTAATCTTGTCAAAAAGGAAGATATGGCTTAGAAAACAATACATGTAGGTGGTTCCATGATTTGGCTCACTGGCAAATGTCAAAAAGTATATATTAAGGGTTTGAAATGTAATTGGAAGGGTGTCTATAAGGAAATACTCAGTGAAATCTGTTTCTATCTATACCACTTACTGTTTTATCAGTATTTGGATAAAGACATGCATGACATGTTTATAAAACCTGCATTCAACATTGCAGGATTAGGATGCAAATATTCCTTGAGAGACTCAAATGTTGTGAGCACATTTAGTATGATTTAACCTAACAAGACCAAAGGTAAATTTTTTCACTTAGTTTCTTAAAAAAAAAGTTTCATAAGTACACTTTGTGAAAGTGTGGCTATATAGCAGCTTGCTGATAAAAATGTAAAAGTTTTAGTGGGCTGCAATCACCATGAAGCAATAAAGTTAATGTGATCTTAGCATTAACTGAGAGGTAAAATCTTCCGTAATATTGAGGTGATAGTCCCGCTTTAATATGCACCAGGCAGATAATATGTAAAACATTTTGTTCAACTCCTGGCATTACATTATAGGTAAGACATTGTTTTTTGAGATTATCTAGAGAAGAGCAACCACTATTTTAAGGGGCTCTGAAATCTTGATGTATGAAGACTGATTGAAGGAATTATAAATATTTATTCTGTGGAAGAAATGAGGAAGAAAGAAAAAAAAGAGAAAGAATGAAAAAGAAAAGAATGAAGGAAGGAAGGAAGAGAAAGAAAGAAAAAGAAAGAAAGAAAGAAAGAGAGAAAGAAAGAAAGAAAGAAAGAAAGA
>NW_020955186.1:851960-852136 GCF_900497805.2 Vombatus ursinus
CTATGTTCCAGTAACTGTGCTAAGTCCTGAGGATGAAAATACAGGTGAAAATATAGTTCCTGCCCTTCAGTAGCTTACATTGTAGTGGGGCAAGGCAACACACAAAAAGGATCTGAAAAGTGTTTGTGTGCGTGTGTGTGTGTGTGTGTGTGTGTGTGTGTGTGTGTGTGTGTGTG
>NW_020955186.1:852154-869824 GCF_900497805.2 Vombatus ursinus
GTGCCCAGTATGAGGGCTTTGGAGAGTCCTCCTCATTAGTAGGGGCCCAAGATGGTTTGGGCCTCTCAACAAAATGGAAGCTCCTTGATAAACTCATCAATTGTAGAAGGGAGATAGACATTTTGGAGGGCTGAACCAAGAGAAGTAGGTTGAGGGAATAGTAGAACATTTCAAGGTGAGAAGGTATTAGGGGAAGAGCCAGGATGAGTCAGCAGTAGAAGGAACCTGGTTTTGAATGCCAGAGAATGTCAAGAACATGCTTTATCAGGAATGAAAAAGAAACAACAGGGTTAATATGATACCTGTGTTCAACTATTTAAAAGACAGTCATTTTTGAAGAGAATTCATCCTATAATGAAAGACAAGGTGCAGAGAGGAAACTTCAAGAGTTATAAGAGGAAATCTCTTAACAATTTTCTGAAATTGAATGACTAAAGAGGTGGTGTGTTGTTTCTCACTGAACATGTTCAAATAAAGAAGTAAATAATATCTCCATGTATTCAAATGTTTATTCAAGTCCCAAATCATACCATTGAATTTTGTGAAATTTCTGGATAATCATTTGTTAGGCATGCTGTATATTTATATTACACTAGACAACCTCTGAAAACTCTTCCAGTTCTGAGGTTCTATGATTCACTGGATCTGAGAATTGTCTCTGAACCATATGGGGAATAGAAGAGAATTTTAACTTTCTTCCTCTTCCATGGAAGTTAAAAATCATTGTTGTTGTCAGTCATTCAGTAGTGTCTAACTCTTCATGACCCCATGGAGATAGCACCCCAGGCCCTTATATTATCCACTATCTCTTGAAGTCTGTCCAAGTTCATGCTCATTGTTTCCATGATACTATCTATCCATTTCATCCACTGCTATTTCTTTTTTCCTTTTTGTTTTCAATCTTTCCCAACATCAAGATCTTTTCCAATGAGTCCTATCTTCTCATTATGTGGCCAAAGCATTTAAGCATCTATCTAGTATTTAACCTTCCATTGAATAGCCTGAATTAATTGTTAAAGTATGGTCTACTTTGATCTCCTTGCTGTCCTAGGGACTCTCAAAAGTTTTCTGTAGCACAACAATTTGAAAGTGTCAATTCTGCATCATTCAACTCTCCTTATAGTACAACTCTCACTTAAATCAAAACACTTTGGGTGTGCCTACACTAGGCAAATGAATTGAAAATCACAAGTTTCATCTGATGTGATCTTAGGTCAAATCATATAGCAGCTTGCTGAAAGAATCAACCAGTTTTTGACATGTTATTGAATAAATACCCAATTTCTGTATTCATCCATTCACTACTGCATTCATCCATTCAATTTAAAGTTTCTCAGCTCTTGCTATTCTCAAAGTATTAGGTTAGGCTTTAAAGGTGATATAAAAATGTAAAATGTAGTCCCTGATTCAGTAACATTTATAATACAGTAAGTAGAATGAAATACACATGCAAATGACTTTAATACAAGACACAATTTCAAGTCTCTATAAAGCTCTCAACAATTGGCTTTGACATTTAAGAAGAGGAAAAGATTAAAGAATGGTAGGAGCATAGGTTCAGAGTTTGTTTGAAACTTAGGTGACTACTGCCTGAATTTCTAATTTTATTTATACTGAATAATACCAAAACAAGATGGCTGGTATTTTGTGTCAAAAAATAAGCACATTTTTAAAAAATCTTGGTTGGATTCATATGTTTATTCTCAATTTTCTATTTTCTATCCTTTATCCAATTAAATATATTTCCTTCAATAAAAAAATTAATTACATTGTTGGTGGAGTTGTGAACTGTTCCAACCATTATGGAGAGCAATTTGGAACTATACTCAAAGGGCTATAAAACTATCCATACCCTTTGATCCAGCAATAACACAAGACCTAGGTCTGTATCCCAAAGAGATCAAAAAAAAAAGGACCTACCTGTGCAAAAATATTTATAGCAGGTCTTTTTGTGATGGCAAAGAATTGGAAATTGTGGGAATGCTAATCAGCTGGGGAATGGCTGAAAAAGTTGTGGTATATGAATGTAATGGAATACTATTGCTCTATGAGAAATGATGAGCAAGCTGATTTCAGAAAAATGTAGGAAAACTTACATAAACTGATGCTGAGTGAAGTGAGCAGAACCAGGAGAACATTATACAAAGTAACAGCAATCTTGTGTGATGATCAACTAAGAGAAACTTAGCTCTTCTCAGGAACACAATGATCCAGGACAATTCCAAAAGACTCATGATAAAAAATTTTGTCCACATTCAGAGGGGGGCAAAAAACTTTGGATTTTGAATGCAAACTGAAGCATGCTGTTTTTTCTGTTTTGTGTATTTTTCTTTCTCATGGTTTTTCCCTTTTTTCTGATTCTTCTTTCACAACATGACTAATGTAGAAATGTATTTAACATGATTGTACATTTAAGACTATATCAGATTGCTTGCTATCTTGGGGAGGATAGAAGGAAGGGATGGCAGGAGGAAAATTTAGAACTCAAAATTTAACAAAAATGAAGGCTGAAAACTATCTTCACATGTAATTGAAAAAAATATTAGTAAGTGAAGAAAATGAATTAAAAATTCATTCATTAAGAAAAGCTTAGTAGGGACAGGTAGGTGCTGCAGTGGATGGAGCACTGGTCCTGGAGTCAGGAGCACCTGAATTCAAATCTGATCTCAGACACTTACTAGCTCTGTGACCCTGGGCAAGTCATTTAACCCTGATTGCCTCAAAAAAAAAAAAAGGCTTAAAATGTGCCAAATCACTGTGCTAAGTGATAAGAACACAAATATAAAAATGAAGACAATTTGTGTATCCCTATATATCATAAAAACAGTGTTGATTTTGTCAGAAAATGGTCCCTATCTACTCTATTGCCTCTATGAATCTATTTATACCTAGACTCTGATTAAAATATCTATAACCCTACTACCAATAGCATCAACAATGACAACAGCTGCTGTAGCAGCAACAACAACAATAAAATACTTTTATAGGTAAAAACAATAATAATTTTGTTGTTTTGCTCATGCAATTGTTGCAAATCTCTGTAACTGACCATTTGTCTTCTAACCAAGCTAAGGGTTAACAACTTTGAAGATGCATAAGTCTAGATATTGGGTGCTTAAGGAAAAGCACTACATATACTTCTAGGTCCATATTGGATATGCCAGCAATTTCAATCCATTATAACTTTTTTACCAATTGGGAAAGCAGAGGTCAAAAGTGAAAACCAAGATATAAACAAGTTTGATCTGACTATGATGGAAGGGAACATTTAAACAAACATCAAATTATAAAATTCATGATATTTCACTGCCTTTTGGAAATCATGTTGATGTAGTCTGAGTGTACCATTCAAAGGCACAGGTAAAAAGTAGCTGAATGACATCATTGATTCTTCAGTCACTAACATGTACATGCTCAGTGCAACTGGAACTCTAAGAGTCAAGATGAGAGGAAAGTCACTCTTTCATGAGTTAAAAGTACATTTTCTGCTATACTTTCCTCATCTTCTGTGATTGTTACAATTTTTTTCTAATAAAGAAAACATACATAGCTTTAGATTTCATGAATTATTTTTAAAAATCATTTATTAATCACCAGTATAACTTTTATAATAGTTTGAAAATAAATGGGAATGTACATTTCAAATTCAAACAAAGGAAAAAAAAAGAGATTTCTTCATGCTTTACACATTATTTGAATAGTCCAACATTGGTGTTACATTATATTTATCATTCAAGGAAAGAATTTCCTCTATGAATACAGATTAACATCTACACTGCAGTTTATAGTTTTAGAAATTTATGCTATGGTAACTGAAAGGTTAAATGAATTTCTAAGGGTCACACAAATCCAGTTTGGATCAGAAGTTGTATTTGAACAGAGAAACTTTTCATTCAAAGGTCATCTCTCTTCATTATGAAAAAATGCCTCCCCAAAAACTTGAATTCTATATTTCTTTGTTTAACCATAGAATTCCTATAATAAAAAAAACTTTATATATACATATATGTAATATACACACACACATCACACACATGTATGTATGTATGTGCATGTACAAATATGTATAACTCAGCAATGTGTCTGTAATATATAATTTTAGAGTACTGTCTTGTATCATTGAGAGATTAAACAATTTACCCATGGTCACACAGCTAGAACACGTCAGATGCATGATTTCATCCCAGGTCTTCCAGGCTCCATGTTCTTCCAGATGTCCTTTTATACGATAAGAATACTTCTATTATTGCAATTTGCTGCAGGGGAAAAAAACTTGCAAATGCTTCAAAATATTTATTAAGTGAAAACTATGTGTTGCATGGTTTTGTTCATTTTTTTTCTTACGGATCTTTTCTTGCTTGACTATTAATTAATAAAATACAAATGTATGCATACATAGTATTTATAAAATTTTGTATTTTTGTGAAATAACTTTATAAAACAAAGAAAAAATGTAAAATAAAATTCAATTAGGATTAAGGTTTTCTTGTCAATTTTTGCTATGAATTAGATATGAGCTACTAGAATTTATTATGTGGTATTTAATGAGTCTTCCAACATTTGGAAACATCTCTGTGCATTCACATTTATATTTAAGCCCCAAATCATAACATTGAAAAATATGAAAGTTTAATTTTGCAGAAGAATGGGTATTTAATATAATACTTTAGTTTTCTAAGTCATAAATTATCAAATATGTTATATATGCAGATATAATCTTAAAACAAATACTGCAAATGAGTAGTATGCTTGCCAGTTCAACTTAAAATCTACCTTTCTCTCTAATAATCAGCATTGAACATTTGTCTCAGCTACTATAGCTAATATTTCTACTTCTCCTTTAGTGACTATAGTATCAATTTTGTATGTGTGTCTGGGTAGAATTACTGTTTTAATAGTGTTTGGGAATTTTTTCTCCTGGCTGTCAAGTACCAATATCTATCATTACATAACCCTCCTTTGTTACAAATAAATACAAGTAGTTAAACAAAACAGATACAATTTTTATTCATGTAACATTCTATGTCTTTAGCCTTATACTTTTCTATTATGAGGAATAACTTCATTTTTATCATGAATTCTCTAAAATAAAGATTTACTGTTATGTTAATTTAAATTTTGAGTCTTATCTATCTTGTCCTTTATAATATTATGATTATTTTGTATTTAATCTTTGGGTTTTGGTTTCTTCACTGAATCAGTTCATACAAGTTCCCAAGTTCCTCTGAATTCTTCATACTTGTCCTTTTGCTCCATTAATACTATCATTCAATTTGTTTCCATTTTTTTTTCTAGTCCAAAACTGGTGCTATAAAAATTATGTTACTTACGTGACTCCTTTTTCTGTCTCTGACCTCTCCCACCAGTGGGATTACTAGGCAAAAGACAAAGAATAATTTACTTGGTTTTTTTTTTTTCTGTAAATTACACATTGTTTTATAGAAGAGTCAGACACATTCATATCTCTACCAAAGTTCATTGTGTCTCTGGCAATGTCTCCAATATTGATTGTAAGCTTTTATTTTATTTTATAGATTGAATGGATATATGTGAAATCTCAGAGTTTTAATATAGCTTCTTTCCAAATCCCAAATGATTTCGATAATTTTAATATAGTTTTGGTCATTTTCATTTCTCCTTCTAAAAATAGGTGACTCTTATCTTTGGGCCACTTTTCTATTAGGGAAGAACTATTTGGCTTAGATAGATAGATAGATTGATAGATAGATAGATAGATAGAGATTGATATAGATATATACATATATGCACATATATATGTGTGTGTATACATAGCATACATATATATGGAAATATTTATTACAGTATTTTGATGCAAAGATATGTTTAGGAAGAAAATATGTTTGCGCTCCAGTTCTATCTGGAGCATAAAGTTTGTAAATTAGTGAGGTTAAATAAGCCTAGAAAGGTTATTTTGGAACTGAGTATGGTGGTCTTTAAATGCCAGGATAAGGAGTTTGTGCTTTGTGCATTAGTAGGAGTCACAGGGGATTTTGAGGAGAGAAATGGTACATTCAGATTCTCTTAGTAAAGTTGTTTTGGAAACTTTGTGTAGGATAGATTTGAGAATTCCTGTTATTATGGGAGGCAATGATATCAATTAGGAAGCTATTAAAATCTAGGTGAGAGAAAATGAAGCTATTTATTAGTGTATGTTTTATTTAAGTGAAGAAAAATGTATATGAGAGGTTTTTTTTGTCGTTTGCTTTTTTTTTGGGGGGGGGTTAATCAATGGGGTTAAGTGACTTGCCCATGTTCACAGCCAGTAAGTGTCGTGTCTGAAGTCGAATTTGAACTCAGGTTCTCCTGTCTCCAGTGCCGAGACTCTATCCATTGCACTACTTAGCTGCCCCTCATGAGAGATTTTTTGAGTTATAGTCAAGAAAACTTGGAAATCTGGCTATGGGCATGAAAAAGAGGGAAGAGACATGAAAGATTGAATTTGTGAACCTCAGTGATTGAAAGTTTATGACACCCTCAACATAGATAAGTTTCCTCCTCAGACAGTCAATTCAATTTCAATCATAAAATCCTAAGATAATTGGAGAATAAGAGCAATTTTACACTTAAACCTTGTGATTCATAGGGTGTTTTGGTTAGTCTCATTAATTTTAATTGATCCCAGAGATTCAGTGTACTGTGCAAATTTAAAACAGGGTATTTTTTTCTTACTTAGCAAGAATTCAAGAAGCCTTTTCCCCCATGACAATACTCTCAAGTGAAAATCCACAGATCCATGAAACTTGGCTTCATTCTACTTGTGTGTAAGTTATGCTGGAGGTCTTCTTTGTTTTTACTCTCATTGATATTCATCACCATTCGTGTGTTGAATTCAAGGAATATTTATCATTCTATTAGCAGCTCCTTTAAAAATCCAAATTTATGCAGTGTATTATAGAACTTACTTCAGCTATAAATCGATAGTCATTTTCAATGAATGAGATTTATTTGTCATGGAGAGGCATTATTTTAAATATACCAAAATTAGCTTGATAAACTGTTTGTTTTTTCCTATAATTACTATTGTAAGAATGAATGAATACCATCTTGTAATAAATAATTGAACTAAGTTTCCCCTTGACTTTAAAAGATATAACAATACACATTCTGAAACTTCTAAGAAAGCAGAGTTTTGTTTGCTGCTCTTTTTTGGCTTCTCCAAGTCTTCCTTCAACAGATTTGTGACATCCTAAATACTATTCTAAGACAGCAGAAAATTGAACTTCTGTCCTCTAATTTTCCTTATACTGTTTCTGAGTTGAATCTCCTCTGTCCTGAAATAAGTGTAAGTGCATGTCCTTTTTGAGAGAGAATGTTAATAACATTAGTGAAAATTGGTTGGTAAGGAATGTCAATTAGCTGTTACATATAATTAGACACATGTTGCTCTAGATTTTGACATCTGGCAGCATCTTTATCCTGTCAGCAACAATAAAGTGCCAATAAAACTGCAAATAAATAGGAGTCAGTTAAGTCCTCAAAATTCAGTAACAATAAGGGAAAAGTTGAACTTTTCAGATAATACATAAACACATTTTAAGTGGAAAATTTTGCTACAATTCACATCAAAACTTTAAGCAAGTTGGTATTTATAATAAATGTTGTTGTTTAAATGTTTCAGTCATATGTGACTCTTAGAGACCACATTTGGAGTTGTGTTGGCAAAAATACTGGCATAAAAAAATAAAAAGTAAATAAAAACAAACAAACAAAATAAAAGATACTGGAGTTGTTTGCTATTTTCTTCTCCACTCATTTTACAGATGAGGAAACTGAGACATACAAGATTAACTGACTTGACCAGAGTCACACAGCTAATTCTTGTCCAAGGCTAGATTTGATCTCTGGAGGATAAGTCTTACTAACTCTAAGCAGACTATTCTATACATTCTGTCATTTAGCTGTCCTTACTTAATCAATGATCTGTAGACTATTGACAAGTAATTTGTTATACAGGAAAAGAAAATGTTGCCCTTTTAACAAGTCAATTAATTTAAGTAATGCTCCCGAGATATAGAATTCAGAGACAGGGTAAAACTAGTGATAAAGAAGAAAAAGAAACCACACTTGTACACACACAGAGATACAGAATGAATGAATGAATGAATGAAAAAAAATGAATGAATTTCTGCCTTTTACCATGAATTTGAAGTTCATAGATTCCAATAGTTTCAATTATCTAGCTCCCTGTATCATGAAATCTGCTTCTACAATACAGCATCTTTAACTAATGAACATTTCTTCCTGATTTTCTCATTTGTATGTCACCTTTGAGAACAGATAAGAAATTTGTGATTTCATCAATTTAAAAAACCTGTGGTGTGATATAATTCAAATCTAAAGCATTAAAAATGGACTTCATAATTTTCCCTGATAGCTCAATCTCTACCCCAACACACAGTCACTAATATTCTTAAATTCTACAAACTGTGTATTATGCTGGAGATTCAAAGACAAAGTGAAACAGTACCTGCATTCTAGGATCTCAGATTATTTTTTAATGAATTAATTTATTTTTAGTTTTCAACATTCACTTACATAACCTTTGAGTTCCAAATTTCCTCCCTATCTCTACCCTCCCCTGACCCCAAGACATGCAATTTGATATAGATCCTACATATACACTCATATCAGACCTATTTTTACATTAGTCATGTTATAAAGACAGATTAGAACCAAAGGGAGAAACACAAGAAAGAAGAAACAAACAAAAAAAAAAGAAAAGGAGAGAGAGAGACAGAGAGAGAGACAGAGAGAGAGAGAGAGCAAATAATATGCTTCGATCTGCACTCTGACTCCATAGTTATTTTTCTGGATGTGGTCAGCATTTTCAATCATCAGTCCTTTGGAGTTGTCTTGGAACTTTGCACTGCTAAGGGATAAGTTATTCAAAGTTAATCATTACACATTGTGGATATACAATGTTCTCCTGGTTCTGCTCACTTCACTCACCATTAGTTCATATGTGTATCCAGGTTCTTCTGAAATCTACTTACTCATCATTTCATATAGCACAATAGTATTCCATTACATTGAAATACCACGACTTGTTCACCCATTGACTAACTGATGGGCATCCCCTCAATTTCTAATTCTTTGCCACTACAAAAAGAAGTGCTATAAATATTTTTTGTACATGCAGGTCCTTTTCCCATTTGTATGATTTCTTTGGGATATAGACCTAAATGCAGTATTGCTGAGTCAAAGGGTATGCACAGTTTTATAGTCCTTTGGGCATAGTACCAAATTGCTCTCCAGAATGGTTGGATCAGTTCACAACTCCACCAGCAATGCTTTAGTGTTCCAATTTTTCCACATCTTCTCCAACACTTATCATTTTCCTGTTTTACCATGTTAGCCAATCTGATAGGTGTGAAGTGATATTTCAGAGTTGTTATGATTTACATTTCTCTTATCAATAGTCATTTAGAGCATTTTTTATATTACTATAGTTTGAATTTCTTCATCTGAAAACAGCCTGCTCATATCCTTCGACCATTCATTAATTGGGAAATGACTTGTAATCTTATAAATTTGACTCCATTTTCTCTATATATATTTAGGAATGAGGCCTTTATCACAGATACTGGATGTAAAAATGGCTTCCCAGCTTACTGCTTCCCTTCTAATCTTGGTTGCATTGGGTTTTTTTTTTTTTGCAAAAACTTTTTAATTTAATGTAATCAAAATCATCACTTTTGCATTTCATAATGTTCTCTATATCTTGTTTAGTCATAAATTCTTCCCTTCTCCAGAAATTTGACAGATAAACTATTCCTTGCTCTTTTAGTTGGCTTATAGTTTCAGCATTTATATCTGAATCATGTACCCATTTTGACTTTATCTTGTTAAATGGGGTAAGATGCTGATCTATACTTAGTTTCTGTCATACTCTTTTCCAGTTTTCCCAGGAGTTTTTGTTAAACAGTGAGTTTTTATCTCATCAACTGGAGTCTTTGGATATCTCAAACAGTAAATTAGTATAGTCATTGACCACTGTGTCTTGCATACCTAACATATTCCACTGATCCACCATTCTATTTCTTAGCCAGTACCAAGTAGTTTTGAAGGTGGCCTAGCTGTATCAGATCTTAATGGAATAAATCTATTTTTAATGGATAAATGAATATTTTCTGTTTTATAGTACAATTATATATATATGTATATATACATATATATTGCTGCTTTATAATACAATTTAAGATCTGAAACAGCTAGACCACCTTCCCTTGAATTTCTTTCCATTAGTTCCCTTGATATTCTAAACCTTTTGCTCTTCCAGATTAATTTTATTATTTTTTTTGTTTCTATATAATATTTTTGTTAGTTTCATTGGTATGGCAAGGAATAATAAGTAAATTAATTTAGGTAGAATTATCATTTATATTTTATTAGCTCAGCCTACTCATGAGCAGTAGACATTTTTCCAAATATTTTTATCTGACTTTATTTGTGTGAAAAGTGTTTTGTAATTGTGTTCATATAGTTCCTGAGTTTGTTTTGGCATGTAGACTCCTAAATATTTCATAATGTCTAAAATAACTTTATATAGAATTTATCTATCTCTTGCTGTATATAGCAAGTAATATATAGAAATGCTGATGATTTCTATAGGTTCATTTTATATACTGCAATATTGCTAAAGTTGTTTATTATTTCAAGGTGTTTTTTTACTTGATTCTCTAGGATTCTCTAAGTATACCATCATATCATCTGCAAAGAGTGATGACTTTGTTTCTTCTTTGTCTATCCTACTTCCTTTTATTTCCTTTTCTTTTTTTCTTGCTAATGCTTACATTTCTAGTACAATATTGATTCACACTGGTGACAATGGACATCCTTGTTTCAACCCTGATCTTATTGGAAATGCTTCTAACTTATCCCCATTACATATAACGCATACTGATGGTTTTCAATAGATGCTACTTATCATTTTAAGGAAGATTCAATTATTCCAAAACTCTCTAGTGTTTTTAATAGGAATGGAGGTTGTATTTTGTCAAAAAAAATTTTTCTCCTCCTATTGAGATAATCATGTCATTTCCGTTTGTTTTGTCATTGATATGGTCAATTACGGTGATATTTTTTCCAATACTGAACCACCCCTAAATTCTTGCCTGGCCTTAGTATATTATCCTCATGATAAGTTGATGTAATCTCTTTGCTAATATTTTATTTAAACTTTTTGCCTCTATATTCTTTAGGGAAATTGGTCTATAATTTATTTTCTCTGTTTTGGGTTTTCTTGGTTTAACTATCAGCACCATATTTGTATCATAAAAGGAATTTTGTAGGACTCCTTCACCCATTTTTCCAAATAATTTATGTATTATTGTAATTAATTTTTTTTATGTTTGACAGAATTCACTTGTAAATCCATCTGGTTCTGGAGATTTTTTCGTAGGAGTACATTGATGGATTATTCAACTTTTTTTTCTGAAATGGAGTTATTTAATTATTTTATTTTCTGTACCATTACTCTGAGCAATTTATATTTTTACAAATATACATCCATTTCACTAAGATTATCAAATTTATTGGCATACAGTTGGGCAAAATACCTCCTAATTATTGTTTTGATTTCCTCTTCTATGGTGGTGAATTCATCTTTTTCATTTTTTTAGCTATTAGTTTGGTCTACTTCTTTCTTTTTTTAAATCAAAATTACCAAAGGTTTATCTATTTTATTGTGGTTTTTTTTTTCATAAACCAGCTCTTAGTTTTATTTATTAGTACAATAGTGTTCTTCATTTCAATTTTATTCATCTATCCTTTGGTATTCAGAATTTCTAATTTGTCATTTAATTGGAGATTTTTAATTCGTTCTTTTTCTAGCTTTTTTAGTTGCATGATCAATTCATTGTTCTCTTCCTTCTCTATCTTATTCATGCAAGAATTTAGAGATATAAAGCTTCCCCTAAGAACTGCATTACTACATCCAATAAGTTTTGGTATACTGTCTCATTATTATTATTTTCTTGGATGAAGTTAGTATTTCTATGATTTGTTGTTTGATCTTATTCTTTAGGATTAGATTACTTAGTTTCCAATTAATTTTTAGTCAATCTTTATGTGACCCTTCATTACATATAATTGTTGTTGCATTATGATCTGAAAAGGATGCGTACAATGTTTCTTTCTTTTTGCATTGGACTGAGAGGTTTTTATACCCTAGTACATAGTCAATTTTTGGGTAGGTACCATATGTCAATGAGAAAAAAGGTGCATTCCTTTCTATCCCCATTCAATTTTTTTTCCGGGAGTCTAACATATCTAAATTTTCTAAAAATTCTATTCACCTCCTTAACTTCTTTCTTGTTTATTTTGTGGTTAGATTTATCTAGTTCAGAGAGGGGGAAGTTGAGGTCCCCCATTATTATAATTATGTTGTCTATTTCTTCCTGTAACTCCCTGAACTTCTCTAAGAATTTGGATGCTACATCATTTGGTGCATATGTGTTTAGTAATGATATTACTTCATTACCTATGGTGCCTTTTAGAAAGATCAGTTTACTTCCTTTCTCTTTTAATAAGATCTATATTTGCTTTTGCTTTTTCTGAGTTGAGGATTTCTATCCTTGCTTTTTTACTTCAGGTGAACCATAATATATTCTGCTCTAGCTCTGTGTGTATCCCTCTGCTTCAAATGTGTTTCTTGTAAACAACATACTGTAAGATTATGTTTCTTCATCCACCTTGCTATCTGCTTTAGTTTTACGGAAAAGTTCATCCCATTCACATTTAGAGTTAGGATTACTATCTGTGTCTTTCTCTCCATTCTATTTCCTCCCCTATTTATTCTTTTCTCTCTCCTTTCTCCCTTTCCTTCCTCACTAGAGTTTTGCTTTTGACCACTGCCTCCCTCAGTTTGTCCTCCCTTCTGTTAGCCTCTCCCTTTTCTTTCTCCTTTCCCTTACTACTGCTTCCCTCCCTTCTATTCACCTTTTTCTTTTCTGTTCCCTTTCTCCTTCTATTTCCTATAAAGTAAATTAGATTTCTATGCCTAACTGATTATATTATTCCCTCTTTGAACCAAATCTGATGAGAGTAAAGTTCAAACAATGCTTATCTCCCTCCTTTTTTTCCTTCTACTCTAATAGGTTTTTGTGCCTTTTCATGTGATATAATTTGCCCTTGTCTGCCTTCTCCTTTCCTCACAATTTTTTTCACCACTTAATTAGATTTTTTTCATTATCACATTAAAGTCAAGTTATACCCATGTCTTTCTCTATATATACCCCTTTTAAATATCATATTAGCAATATAGTTCTCAAGAGTTACAAGTATTATCTTCCCTTGTAGGGATATAAACAATTTTCTCTTAATAACATATTTTTTTTCTTTCCTGCTTACCTTTTATTCCTCTCTTGAGGCTTGTATATGAAGATCAAATTTTCTGTTAGACTCTGGTCTTTTCATCAGAAAGGTTTGGAAGTCCCCTATATCATTGAATGTTCATCTCCTCACCTGAAAGCTCAATTTTGCTGGGTAGTTGATTATTGGTTGAAATCCAATCTCCTTTGCCTTTCAGAATACCGTTTTCCATGCCTTCTGATCTTTTAATGTAGAAGCTGAAAGATTTTGCATAACTCTGACTGAAGTTCCACGATATTTAAATTGTTTCTTTCTGGTGGCTTGCATTATTTTCTCTTTGGCCTGGTAATTTTGGAATTTGGCTACAATATTCCTTTGGAGCTTTCAATGTAGGATCTCTTTCAGGAGATGATCAGTGGAGTCCTTTAAGGACTATTTTACCCTCTGTTTTTAGGGCCTCAGGGCAATTTTCCTTAATGATTTCCTAAAAGATGTTGTCCAGACTCTTTTGTTAACAGTTTTCAGGTAAATCAATATTTTTAAATTGTCTCTCCTGGATCTATTTTCCAGATCAGTTGTTTTACCAATGAAATGTTTTACATTCTCTTCTGTTTTTTTTCTTTTTTTTGTTTCTCTTTGACTGATTCTTCATCTCTCACAGAGTCATTAGCTTCTGCTTTCCCAATTCTAATTTTTTAATGAATTGTTTTCTTCTTTTAGATTTTGTACCTCCTTTTTCATTTGGCATATTTTTTTAAGGAGTTTTTCTCTCCAGTAAATTTTTGCGCCTCCTTTTCCATTTGACCAATTCTACCTTTGAAGGAGTTGTTTTCTTCTGCATACTTTTTTTTTCCATTTGACCAATTGTATTTTTTAAGGACTTGTTTTCGACAGTTTATTTTTGTCCTTCCTTTTGCAAGCTACTGACTCTCTCTTTTGAATACTTCCCACTTCTTTCCCCAATTTTTCTTCTATCTCTCTTATTTGACTTTTAAAATCCTTCTTGAGCTTTTCCAAGAAGGTTTTTTTTTTTTGGTTTCAGATGTGGATATGTTGACAATGTTGTCCTCTTCTAAATTTGTGTCTTGATCTTCTCTGTCCTCATAATAAGAATCTGTGGTAATTGTCCATTTCTGCTTTTTGCTCATTTTGCCCATTTTCTGACTTTTACAAAAAGTTGAGCTTTCCTGCTGGAGTGCAGGAGGCCCCGACTCAAGCTTTTTGTGCTGGCAGTCTGGGATCTGGTCATTGGCTTTGTATGTTGGGGTCTTAGGTGGGTGCTGGTAGTTGGAAATTAGTTTTCTGTCAGTTTACCTGGTCCCGGGTTGGGTTGAGAAACACTGGAGCTCTCAGGGTGGGGTTGGGGAGTCTGGTGGATGCCTGCTTGCCTGGGACGTGCATTTCTTTATTTGGCTTCTGCTCACCCAGGCCTAGCACTAGAAGGTTTAGTTTCTGGACGATCTCTGTCAGCCTAGAACTTTGCCATCTGGAGTTGTGCTTCCTGGAACTGTGATGAAGCAGTGGGAGATTTGGCTGCTGGAGAATGCCATTGCACATGGTGGTTTTTTGAGCTGTTGTCTCCCAGTTCTCCTGCCTGTGATGAGGTAGTTCCTGGTCTGAGTGCTTGCCTACTCCACCACCATGGGGTTCAGTATCTCCCTCTGGTATTCTGAGGTGGGGCTTGCTGCTAGCTTGCTGGGATGCCTCCCATCCTGTACTTCTCCCCCTCCTCCAGAGCAAGAGTAGCCTTTCCTATTATTCCCCAAGCTTTCCTGGGCTACAAAACTGTTGTATCCCATCTTTCTGGTGACTCAGCTATTCTAAGGTTTTTCCTAGGGCATTATTTTCTGGGCTTTCAGAGGTCAATAAGGGAGGGTGAGAGTGACTTACTTCTTATTCCACCATCTTGGAAATAGACAAGCCTTTTTTTTGTGACTTGCCCAGGGTCACATAGCTAGTAATTGTCAAGTGTCTGAATCCTGATTTGGACTTAGGTCCTCCTGACTCCAGGGCCAGCACTCTGTTCACTGTGTCACATAACTGACCCTTGCTTGCCTTTTCAAGCAGAGGGAGCTTAAAATAAGGAGGGAAAGAATTTGAAACTCAGAATTTTAAAAAGCAAATTTAAAATAAATTGTTTAAATGTAATTGAGAAATTAAAGAAAAATATAAAAAAGTGCTGGGCATACAAAGAATGAATAGCATTATACAAAACACTCTTTAGTATGAAGGAATGGTGAATTTTACTTTTGAGTACTTGGATTTTGAAAATATAAAAGGACAAAAGAAAATACCAGGACTACAAAAAGAGCCCAAGAACAGCCTATCCTCAATAAAGACAAGCAAAGATTTCTAACAAAAAAATAAGCAGCATACAAAATTATATTTTGGATTTAGAACACAATATTTTGGAAAACAAATTGTAGAGTTATAGATTATTCCTATAGAAATCATTTCCTTCAAAGATTTAGTAAAATCACACTTAGGAATATACAAAAATAGTTGTAGATACAGAGAAAACAAAGATCAGAACAATAAAATTTTGATCTAAGAGTGACAATAAGGAGGTACCAAGGGAGAACAGGAGATACAGAGGGAGAATCAAGGAATTACACAGACAAAGTGAGAGCAGGAATAACAAAAATAAAACAACAAAAATTAAAAAAAAATAAGAACAAAGAATCAATAAAAATAATCAATTTTCAGTGGATATATAGGTGTATATGTATGCAGATGTTTTTTCCTGTTTACTCCTTTGGTCATGTCTAACTCTTCATGACCTTGTGGATTCCAGTACATTAATACATTCCATGGGATTTTTGTGGAAATGATACTTGGAAAAGTGACTTTCCCAAGGTCACACAAGTCATAAATGTCTGAGGCTGGATTTGAGTTCAGGTCTTCCTGCCTACTGGCACAATGTTCTATTGACTGAGTGTATATATACACATAAATACCTAATACCGCATGCATACATTATGATGAGAGTTAAAAGGGCAAGGTTTTTTTTTTTTTCATTCTCCCTTTCTGCTCATCTGGTTATGTTATTTCATCCCTCATACTTCTAATAGATCATGTACTCCATAATAATGCTTATATATCATTTATTGATATATCTAATTATATCTATACATCTCTTAATTTACCTATCTACCCATCAATCATCTATGAATCTCCTTATTCTTCATTAAGGCTAAACCATTTCTTTTGTGCCCATTTGATTTAGATCTCTTGTGTCTCCTCTAAGATTTTGTCTTATCAGTCATTCTTTGTCTGTCAGGCACCTTTAATACCTTCCTCTCCAAATGATTACTCATAAGCTACCTAAAAAATGGCAAAACATTATCATTTTTAAAGCTTTTTATTGGCACATCTATCTAATTAAATTACCTTCCTAGCTCTTTCTTCTCCTTCAAAGATCTTCTTTAAAAGGTTGCCTACAGGGCAGAGCCAAGATGGTAGAGGGAAAGCAGTGACTTCCAAATACCTATAAAAAATGGCACTAAACAAATTCTAAAGCAACAGAACACATAAAAAGACAGAGTGAAACAAATTTCCAGTCCAAGACAACCAAGATGGTTGATCAGAAAGCTATATCACGCCAGGTTGGGAGAGAAGCACAGTTTGGCACAGTGTACAGGCCAAAGTAAACCTGGAGCAGGCCTCAGAGGACTGAATCACAGGCAGCTGTGGCAGTTTCCAGACCTCTCAACCCACAAACGCCAAAGACAACTTAGAAGGTCAGTAGGAAAAGTCTGTTTCTGCAGTGAGAGAGAATCTAGGTCTCAGCTCCATTTCCTGAGTGTAGCACTGAGCCAGTGACTGCCTTCTGAGCTTCTGGCCCACAGACTAAGGGGGAATCATTGCTGATCAAAGAGGGATTGCAGGGATCTCTTTGCCAGTGCTGAGGCAGGAATTCCCTGCTTTTCCTGTGCTTGGATCTGGGAGGAGCACTAGCGTGGTGGAGCTTGTAGTGGCAGTGGAGAGGAAATCCTCCTCACAGTTCCAAGATAGAAAAGAGTGCTTTGGTCACTCATAGACCAGAGCAAAGGCCAGGAAAGGAGTAAACACCTCACCCCTTATCATACAAACTTGGAAGAACTGAAATTTTACAGGTCCCTAGAAGTATCTCTCAAAACAGCTATACAAACCCCTGAAGATTGGGACAATATATTCTCCACATTGGAAGCAGACCCGTTCCTTAATAAAGAGTTTATAACTCAAGTAATTGGCTGGGATCATGAGCAAACCTTGCAAGAGGTGTCAGCCCATAGAATCTTTTTTTTGGTAACAAAGAATATCAAAACATACAACCAGAAGAAGACAACAAAGTCAAAG
>NW_020955186.1:870001-872074 GCF_900497805.2 Vombatus ursinus
GTCCAAAAGCTTACTGAAAATACTTCCTTAAAAATTGGAATGAGTGACTTGCTTCAGCTCTCCCTCAAACCCCTCCAAATACCTATAAAAATGGCTCTAAAAAATTCTAAAGCAGCAGAACCCCCCAAAAACAGAGTAAAACAAATTTCCAGCCCAAGACAACCTGAATGGCTGATCAGAAAAGGTATATTGCACTGGGCTGGGAGAGGAGCACAGTTTGGCATGGATGTGCAGGCCACAGCGACCCTGGAGCAGACCTCAGAGGACTGAATCATGGGCAGCTGTGGCAGTTTCCAGACTTCTCAACCCAGGAATGCCAAAGACAACTTAGAAGGTCAGTGGGAAAAGTTTGTGGCTGCAGTGAGAGAAGAAGCTAGGTCTCAGCCACCCCGAGGGCAGCAGATGACTCCTGAGCTTTTGGCCCAGAGACTGAGGGGGAATCGAGTGGCTGATCAGAGGGGGATTGCAAGGATCTCTTTGCCAGTGCTGAGGCAGGAATCTCTTGCTTTGCCTATGCTTGGATCTGGGTCACAGTTCTGAGGGGCAGTCCTGGGGTGAGGAGGAGTGCTGGTGTGGTGGAGGTTGTTGTAGAGGTGGAGAGGTAACACCTCTCCCCTTATCATAGCACCTTGAAAGAACTGAAAATTTTCAGGTCCCTAGAAGTACATCTGAAAACAGCTGTACAAACCGCCAAAATTTGGGACAGTACATTGTTCACACTGGAAACAGACTCTTACTTTAACAAAGAGTTTAAAACTCAAGTAATTGGCCAGGATCATGAGCAAGCAGCACAAAAAGAGTCAGATTATATTTTCTTACTTTGGTGACAAAGAAGATCAAAACATACAACCAAAAGAAGAAAACAAAGTCAAAGTACCCTACATCCAAAACTTCCAAGAAAAATATAAATCAGTCCCAGGCCTTGGAAGAGCTCAAAAGAGATTTTGAGAAGCAAGTAAGAGAGTAGAGGAAAAACTGGGAAGAGAAATGAGAGTGATGCAAGAAAATCATGAAAAACAAGTCAACAGCTTGTGAAAGGAGACCCAAAAAAATACTGAAGAAAATAACACCTTAAAAATCACCTAACCCAAATGGCAAAAGAGGTCCAAAAATCCAATGAAGAGATGAATGCCCTAAAGAGCAAAATTGGACAAATGGAAAAGGAAGTCCAAAAGATTACTGAAGAAAATACTTCCTTAAAAATTAGAATAGAGCAATTGGAAGCTAGTGACTTTATGAGAAATCAAGACACTGTAAAAGAAATCCAAAAGAATGAAAAATTAGAAAACAATGTGAAATATCTTGTTGGAAAAACAACTGACCTGGAAAATAGATCCAAGAGGGAGAATTTAAAAATTATTGGACTATCTGAAAGCCATGATCAAAAAAAAAGAGCCTAGACATCATCTTTCAAGAAATGATCAAGGAAAACTGCCCTGATATTTTAGAACCAGAGGGCAAAACAGAAACTGAAAGAATCCACCAATCTCCTCCTGAAGGAGATCCCCAAAATAAAACTCCTAGGAATATTGTAGCCAAATTCCAGAGTTCCCAGGTCAAGGAGAAAATGTTACAAGCAGCCAGAAAGAAACAATTCAAATATTGTGGAAACACAATCACGATAACACACGATTTAGCAGCTTCTACATTAAGGGACGTCAGGTCATAGAATATAATATTCCAGAGGGCAAGAGAGATAGGATTACAACCAAGAATCACCTACCCAGCAAAACTGAGTATAATCCTTCTGGGAAAAAAATGGTAAATCAGTGAAATACAGGGCCTTCTAGCATTCTTGCTGAAAAGACCAGAGCTGAATAGAAAATTTGACTTTCCAATACAAGACTCAAGTGGAACATGAAGAGGTAAACAGGAAAGAGAAATCGTAAGAGACTTATTAAGGTTGAACTGTTTACATTCCTACATTGAAATATGATTTTTGTAACTCATGAGACCTTTGTCAGTATTAGGGTAGTTGGAGGGGAAAAAATTATATGTATGTATATAGATAGATAGATAGATAGATAGATAGATAGATAGATAGATAGATAGATAGATAGATAGATAGATAGA
>NW_020955186.1:872084-945005 GCF_900497805.2 Vombatus ursinus
AGATAGATAGATAGATAGATAGATAGATAGATAGATAGATAGATAGAGGGCACAGGGTGAGTTGAAGATGAAGGGGTCATATCTGGAGAATAAAATTAAGGAATGAGAGAGGATTATACTGGGAGAATGAGAAAGAAAGAGGTAGAATGGGGTAAATTATTTCACATAATACACACAAGAAAAAGCTTTTACAGTGAAGGGCAAGTGGTGGAAGGTGAGAGGGAATGAGTGAATCTTATTCTCATAGAATTTGACTTAAAGAGGGAATAACATACACACTCAACTGGGTATGGAAATCTCTCTTACCCTACACAAAAATAGGAGGGGAAGGGGACAAGAGAGTAGGGGGATGATAGAGAAGAGGGCAGATTGGGAAAGGGGGTAATCAGAAGCAAATACTTCTGAGGAGGGACAGGATCAAAAGAAAGAATAGAACAAATGGGTGATGGCAGGATAGGATTAAGGGAAATAGTTTTTCACAGCATGTATACTGTGGAAGTGTTTTGCATGCCTACACATGTATAACCTGTATTGAATTGCTGGCCTTCCCAATGACAGTGGGCGGGGAGAGAGGAAGGGATAAATTTTGAAACCCAAATTTTTAAAAACACATGTTTAAAAAAATGTTTGAACATGCAACTGGGAAATAAGAAATACATTAAATAGGATACAGAAATCTATTCTGCCCTACAGGAAAATAGAAGGGGAAGAGGGGGAGAGGTATCAGGGAAAGCAGATTAGGGAAAGGGGGATTCAGAATGCATGCCATCTTGGGGTGGAGGGAGGGGTGAGATAGGGTGAAAATTTGGAACTCAAAATCTTGTGGAAGTAAATAGTGGGAATTAAAAATAAATAAATTTATTAATTGAAAAGAAGAAAAATGAAAAAAATAAATAATGTCTTATCAAAAAAATTAGAATAAAGCAATTGGAAGCTAGTGACTTTGTGAGAAATCAAGACACTATAAAACAAATCCAAAGGAATGAAAAATTTAAAAACAAGGTGAAATATCTCATTGGAAAAACAACTGACCTGGAAAATAGATCCAGTAGAGAGAATTTTAAAAATTATTGGAATATCTGAAAGCCATAATCAAAAAAAGAGTCTAGACATCATCTTTCAAAAATTATCAAGGAAAACTGCCCTGATATTTTAGAAACAGAGGGCAAAATAGAAATTGAAAGAATCCACCAATCTCCTCCTGAAAGAGATCTTCAAAGAAAACTCCTAGGCATATTGTAGCCAAATTCCAGAGTTTCCAGGTCAAGAAGAAAATATTGTAAGTAGCCAGAAAGAAACAATTCAAATATTGTGGAAATGCAATCAGGACAACACAAGATTTAGCAGCTTCTACATTAAGAGACTGGAGGGCATGGATTATAATATTCCAGAGGGCAAAGGAGACAGGATTACAACCAAGAATCACCTACCCAGCAAAACTGAGTAGAATCCTTCATGGGAAAAAAAGGGTCATTCAGTGAAATAGAGGACTTTCAAGCATTTTTGATGAAAAGACCAGAGCTGAATAGAAAATTTGACTTTCAAATACAAGACTCCAGAGAATCATGAAAAGGTAAACAGGAAAGAGAAATCATAAGAGACTTATTAAGGTTGAACAGTTTATATTCCTATATGGAAAGATGATATTTATAACTCATGAGACCTTTGTTAGTATTAGGGTGGTTGGAGGGAAAAAATTATATGTATGTATATACAGATACAGATATAGATACAGATATAGCTAGATAGATAGACAGACAGACAGACAGGTAGATAGATAGATAGATAGATAGATAGATAGATAGATAGATAGATAGATAGATAGATAGATAGATAGATAGAGGGCACGGGGTGAATTGAAGATGAAGGGTTCATATCTGGAGGATAAAATTAAGGGATGAGAGAGGATTATAGTGGGAGAAGGTGAAAGGTAGACGTAGAATGGAGTAAGTTATCTCACCAAAAAAAAAAAAACCAGAAAAAAAAGGCTCTTACAGTGGAGGAAAACAGGGCAAAGTGAGAGGGAATGAGTGAATCTTATTCTCATAGGATTTGGCTTAAGGAGGGATTGGGTATGGAAATCTGTCTTACCCTATGGGAAAATAGTGGGAGAAGGGGACAAGAAAGCAGGGGAATGATGGAGTAGAGGGCAGATTGGGAAAGGGGATAATCAGAAGCAAACACTTCTGAGGCAGGACAGGGTCAAAAGAAAGAATAGAACAAATGGGGGGTGGCAGGATAGGATTAAGGGAAATAGAGTTAGTTTTTCACAACATGACCACTATGGAAGCGTTTTGCATAACTGCACATGTATAACCTATACTGAGTTGCTTGCCTTTTCAATGATGGTGGGTGGGGAGGGAGGAAGGGAGAAATTAGAAACCAAAGTTTTAAAAACACATGTTTAAAAAAAATGTTTTCACATGCAACTGGGAAATAAGAAATACAGGAAATGGGGTACAGAAACCTATCCTGCACTACAGGAAAATAGAAAGGAAAGGGGATAAGAGAAGTGGGGGAGATATAGAAGGGAGGGCAGACTAGGGGAAGGTATTTTCAGAATGCATGCAGTCTTAGGGTTGGGGGAGGGGTGAGATGGGGTGTAAATTTGGAACTCAAAATCTTGTGGAAGTTAGTGTTAAAAACTAAAAATTAATATGTTTAAAAAGTTGCCTACATACTTAGAGAATCCTAGAGAATCAAGTAAGACAAAAACTATTTGAAATAATAAAAAATTTTAGCCAATTTGCAGGATATTAAATAAACCCACATAAATCACCAGCATTTCTATATATTACTAAAGAAGCCCAACAGCAGCAAATAGAGAAATTCTATTTAAAAATATTGTAGGCTTTATAAAATATTTGGGAGTCTACCTGCCAAAACAAAATGAGGAATTATGAACACAATTAAAAAACACTTTCCACACAAATAAAGTTAGACCTAAGTAATTGGAAAAACATCAGTTGCTCATGGGAAGACTGAGCTAATACAATAAAAATGACAGTTCTATCTAAATTAATTTGCTTATTCAGTGCCATGCCAATCAAACTACCAAAAATATTTTATGGAGCTAGGAAAAAATAATTACAAAGTTCATCTGGAACAGCAAAAGATCCAGAATATCAAGGGAATTAATGAAAAGAAATGCAAGGGAAGGTGGTGTAGCCATACCACATCTTAAGTTGTATTATAAAGCAGCAATCATCAAACTACTAGGTACTGGTTAAGGAATCGAGTGGTGGATCAGTGGAATAGTTTAGGTACACAAACAGAGTAGTCAATGACTATAGTAATCTACTGTTGATAAACCCAAAGACTCCAACTTCTGGGATAAGAAATCACTATATGAAGAAAACTGCTGGGGAAACTGGAAAATAGCATGGCAGAAATTAGGCATAGACCAACATCTTACATTGTATACCAAGATAAGGTCAAAATGGGTACACAATTTTAATATAAAGGCTGACATTATAAGCAAACTGGGAAAGTAAGGAATAGTTTATCTGTCAGGTTTATGGAGAATGCAAGAATTTATGACAAAACAAGAGACAGAAAGCATTATGAAATGCAAAATAGAGCATTTTGATTACATTAAATTGAAAAGTTTTGCACAAACAAATCCAATACAACCAAATTTAGGAGGGAAGCAGAAAGCTGAGAAAGAATTTTCACAACCAGTACCTCTGATTAAGGCCTCATTTGTAAAATATATAGAAAACTGAGTCAAATTTATAAGAATACAAGTCATTCCCCAATTGATAAATGGTCAAAGGATATGAACAGGCAGTTCTCAGATGAAGAAATTAAAGCCATCTATAGTCATATGAAAAAAAGCTATAAATCACTAGTGATTAGAGAAATGCAAATCAAAACAACTCTGAGGTACCATATCACACCTATCAGATTGACCAACATGACAAAACAGGAAAATGATAAATGTTGGAGAGGATGTGGGAAAATTGGAACACTAAAGCATTGTTGGTGGAGTTATGAACTCATCCAACCATTTTGTGGAGCAATTTGGAACTATGCCCAAAGGGCTATCAAAATGTACATAGTCTTTGATCCAGCAATAGCACTTCTAGGGCTGTATCCCAAAGAGATCATACAAATGGGAAAAGGACCCACATGTACAAAAATATTTATAGCATTTCTTTTTGTGGTGGTAAAGAATTGGAAATTGAGGGAATTGTCATCAGTTGGGTAATGGCCGAACATGTTGTAGTATATGAATACAATAAAATACTATGTTGCTGTAAGAAATGATGAGCAGGGAGACTTCAGAAAAAAAAAAAAAACTGGATAGAGAGCTGATGGTGAGTGAAGTGAGCAGAACCAGGAGAATGTTGTACACAGTAACAGCCACATTGTGTGATGCTTAATTTTGATAGAATTATCTCTTTTCAGCAATGCAAAGATCTAAGACAACTCCAAAGAGCTCATGATGAAAAATGCTGTCCACATCCAGACAAAGAATGGAGTCTGAATGGAGATTGAAGCATATTATTTGTTCTCTCTCTCTCTCTCTCATTTCTTCTTTCTCATGGTTTCTCCTATTGATTCTAATTCTTTACAACATGACTAACGTGAAAATAGGCTTAATATGAACATATATGTTGAGCCTATATCAATTTACACGATGTTTTGGGGTGAGGGGAGGGGAGAGATGGGGAGAAAATTTGGAACTCAAAATCTTACGGAAGTGAATGTTAATGAAATTAAAAAAAGAAAAAGTTGCCTGCACCCAATGCCTCTCTTTTCTCACCACTCATTCTCTCATGTACTTTGACTTCTACTCCAATTAATCTAGTAAATCTATTCCTTGTAATGTGACTAATGCATTTCTACTTTGCACATGATAGACACATATCAAATCTTTGTTAATTGTTGAATAGAATGAGCAACAATGAGAAATGATTATTCTATAACTAAATATGCTTTAAGATTCTATATTTAAAATCCTGTGAATTTATTTCAAAATGCAACTATGGGAATATTTAGTATTTGTTCTACAAAATCATATATAGATCAGTCAACATTAGCTTCCAAAGCTGTAAATATAATATCTAAGAGAAAATTAGTAGAATCTGTAATGTCGCATTTCGAATGCTAAACCTAAAAATGAACAAGAAATATAATCAGTTTTATATCACTTATGCATATATGTATATGCATACATAAATGTGATATATTGCTATATTCGTGAATATAGCAGAGACAATTAAAGTTCTTGAGAGCTGGCTTGGCATAAATTCAATCATTCAACATGCACTTTTCAAACACCAATTATGTGCCAAGAACAGTTCTAGGTGCTTGGGATTAAAAAGCTAAAGATGAAACTGTTCCTGCTGTCAAAGAGTTTGCATTGCATTAGGGATCATAACAGAAGTATATAGAAAATAAATGCAAAATAATGTTTTGGCTATAACAACTGAGGACATCAGGAAAATCTTATTATATTTAGATACTATTGAAAGAGCAGATTATGTTCAATTCAACAAGCACAGCCTACACCACTTTGCAAATGAGTCCTAGTCTAAATCCACTAATCCAGCAAGAAAACTTACAAAATAATTTTTATAATCTCTTTGAAATACAGACCTAGAAGTGGTATTTCTTGGTCAAAGTGTAAGGACAGTTTTATAGCCCTTTGTTCATAATTCCAAATTATTCTCCAGAATGTTTTTTCCACATCTTATCCAGCATTTATCATTTTCCTGTTCTACCATGTTAGCCAATCTGATAGGTGTGGTATGGTATCTCAGAGCTTTTTTGATTTGCCTTTCTCTAATCAATAGTGATTTAGAGCATTTTTTCATATGACTGTAGATGGCTTGAATTTCTTCATCTGAAAACTTCCTGTTCATATCCATTGACCGTTTATCAATTGGGGAATGACTTGTGTTCTTATAAATTTGACTCAGTTCTCTATATATTTTAGAAACAAGGCCTTTATCAGAGACACTGATTGAAAAAATTCTTTCCCAGCTTTCTGCTTCCCTCCTAAATTTGGTTGTATTGGATTTGTTCGTGCCTTTGCTATAGGTCTAACTAAGCAGCTAAGCAGTTCACCTAAACATAAGTTGTAAAGAACAAGGCCTAGACTTTTCTTTTGGCTTGAAAAAAATACATTTACCTCCAAACAGAATTCATAGGGGAGGAATTTATATTCATAAAGGAAGCACTTGTGAGATCTTTCCCTCCTGTGTTATTCAAAAATAATAAAAGGTGAAATTGAGAGGTACTCAGGATTGTGTGCCTGAGGAGTAATTAACTTACAGAAATAAGCAACCATGCATATGACAACGTAGTAATTTGGTGAGTAGAGCTAAAAAATTGTGTAATGAATATGTATACCTTAAATACATTTGTCAGCAGTAAGTGTTTATAACAATGATTAGAAACTGGAAATTAGATTTATGCAATGAGGATGTTTCCTCTTAAAGTCAGATATGGATACTATATGACAGGTCTCAGCAAAGTAGGATTTTCTTTTGATTATTACGTGTTGAATTTAACAAAATAGTTCCTATGAGTGGGGAGACCTCTTTAGGAGGAAAAAATGCCTGTATTTTAAATGGCAAAGAAAGTTAATGAGTTGCTCTCTGAAATTCTGAATACACCTCCAAATTTGCAGTTTGAAAACAGCCAAGGAGAAAATGTAATCTTCTAGGCTTACTAAGTTCTGTTTTTATTTTTGTTTTTTTGTGCTATCCCTATGGTAGGTTTTGAATTTGAAGTTATGCATAACAACTTAGCTATCAAGATGTTTTATTGATGATATCTTAGTTTACAACTACATAGCTTTCTTAGGAAAAACAATAACATTATTTTAGGAAAGAAAATTGTGATGATGAATATCATTTGAGATTGTTTACTGATACTGTGTCCGAAAAAATCTTAATAAAGTGGAAGGTCCCCATTAATTCTAATTCTATGTTTATATGGGTGAACAATTATTTAAGGAATTGAAATATTAGAGAATCACAAGTCAACCCAGATAATTTTGGCCCCAAAAGAGGACATTTGAATTCACACAGAAAACTCATCATGCCTATCTAATTAGTCATCAGATTCTGATTTTTATCTTCCCAACATTTCTTTAATAAATCCTCATCTCTCTACTCACATATCCCTCACCTTAGTTCCTATCTTTATCACTATCACATATCACCAGTATTATAACAAAATCCTCCTGTTTCATATCCCTGCCTTAGTCTTTTCCTTGTGGCAATTCATCCTCCACGCAGCTATAAGAATTAGTTTACTAAACAATGATATAACCAAACATGTTACTACCTCCGAATAAATCTCAGTGGCTCCTTATTGCCTCTAGGATGCAAAACAACATCTTACATTTGGCATTTAAAGGTCTTCACAACTTGGCTTCTTCCTTCCTTTCTAGTTATTTTGCACATTATTCACCTTCACACACTCTATATTTCAGCCATACTAAATCAATTAGTTAATATACATTTGTCAGAGGCCTACTATACGCTAAGAACTGTGTTAATCACTGAGGATCTAAAGAAATGCAAAAAACCATCCCTGTTCTAAAGGAGCTCACAGGCTAATGAAAAGACAACATAAACACACCTATTAAAAAATCTATGAACTGGATAAAGCGGATGGTATCAATAGAGGGAAGGCAATAGAAATTCAAGAAATCAGAAAAAAGCTTCTCATAGAAAAAGGAATTTGGCTGGGGAAGTGAAGGAAGCCAGTAAAGCAGGAAGCAGAGATGAGAAGGGAGAGCATTCAGGATTGGAGAAGAAGTAGCAAAAATGCCTAGAGCCTACAGATGGAGTGTTCTGTTTGTTTGTTGTGGAATGGTAAGGGGGCCAGTGTCATTAGGTGGAAGAATAATTGTGTGTTGGAGTTGAAAGGTACTAAAGCAGAGGTTCCCAAATTTATTTGACCCACATCCCCATTTTAAAAAAAATATTACTCAATGCCTCCCCTGTAAATCCACTTTCTTTAACCCTTTAATGCAGGTCTGAACAACCTGTGTACTGAGGGTTGCTTATGGCCCATGGACACTCCAAGGAATTTCACGTGGCTCTCAAGAAATGTAGAGTATATTTTCCTTTTGGGCTGTCTAAAATCCTTTCGTGTGCTGCAAGCAGCCCCTGGACCTTTTACCACCCACAGGTCACAGGTTGTGCAGGACTACTTTAACTTTTTTTTTTAATTTGCATCATTTCAAATATATATATATATATAATGTATTTTTTGAAATGACACATCTTAAATTTAATAATTTATTGTGAATTTGTGTTTTATTTTCCTGCATTGAAATTATGATGTTGCAATGTAAACAGGTCATTCATTACACACACATAATCCTGGCGATGAATGCTAGACTTCAGATAATGAGCGACACACTTGCCTGCTTACACTTGCTTGTTAAGACCTTTCAGCAGACTTGACCACTGATTGGTTATAACATGAATTTTATGTGTTTATTAGGAAAACAATGTAATCACTATGACTTTAACTCTGTTATACAAAGATGAAACATGTATGAATTTTTTTTTCAAAAATTTTCTTCTCTTCTTTCCTTATGCTTCTACCACCTCCTTAGTTTTATTCAATGTCCTCTAATTGTACCCAAGACTACTATCACCCCACATTGTTCTAGCGCTCCTCAGGGGTGGTATCACCCACTTTGGGAATTTATGAACTAAAGCACCACCTTTCACGGCAGTTATTTACTAGTGACCCCACACTCTAACACCTTTCTATCCAAGGTTATCTTTTGTTTACTTTGCATCTGCCTTACTTACAAACACAAATAAGTGTGCTATATCCATGCATACTCTGCCTCCAGATACAATGAAAGCTCCTTGAGGGCAATGTGTCTATTGAAACTGTGACATTAAATGTTCTCTGAATCTTTCTTATATATTGATACCCACATGAAGACATTCATAAGAGGTAGATAGTTGCACAGTGGATAGAGCACTGTTTTTAGAGTCAATAAGACCTGATTTCAAATCCAAATTCAGACACTGACTAGCTGTGTGACCCTAGACAATTTCTTAATGTCCACCTGCTTTTGTTTCCTCAATTCTAAAATGGGAATAGTAACATCACCTACTTCCTAGGGTAGATGTAAAGATCAAATGAGGCAATATTTGTAAAGCACTTAGTGCAGTTCTTGGTCCATACCAAGTGATGTAGAAATCATTCATCTGTTCTTTTGATCCTTCCTTCCTTTCTTCCTTCCATTAGAAGAGAAGCTGTTGAAACAAGCATGGTTTTACAAATATCTTTTGAAGAGATTTTAAAAAAAGGCTTAATTGAAGTATTAACCTGTACTGTGATTTCTGTACCAACTCTCCTCTCTCACTCACAACATATTGAAATGATAGTGATGGCCAGGATTAGGTAAAATTGGATTATGATAACTATAGAATTGATAAGAAGTTGATTCCATTTGATTATGGGGACAGAGCATCATTCAATTTCTTGATTGCTTCTTGTTATATACCTCTCTATATCTATAGTGCATATATATGTGTGTGACATATATGTACATATATAAACACACACTGTTACTATGTCTTGAATATTTGTACTGTCACATATGTGACTTGCATCATTTATAAACAGCAAATGTCATTTTCTGATAGCTGGTTCAGGCCATTATTTTAAAAGGATTACTCAAAATATCCCTCATACATGTGGGGAAAAAATAGCATGGTGTTTCAGAATCAAAGTTTTTCAAAGGTGTTAATTGCTAAATGTTATAGTAAAATATTCCAAATATCATTTAAAGAAATAATAACTAGCATTTGAAGGTTTGCAAAGCACTATTTATGTATTAACTCATTTTATTCTCAAAAAAAAAAGCACTGAGATAGATGCTATTGTTATTTCCTTTTCATAGATGAGGAAGCTAAGACAGATTCTTTCATGGTTACAAAGTTAGCATCTGAATCACCATTCAAACTCACATCTTCTTGACTCCAAATCCAACAATCTCTTTATGGCACCATCTAGTTGTTTAATAATTTTTTGTTAGAAGATTTTTTTAGAGACAAGATCTATTTGGTTAATTCTGACCCTTTATATCCCTTCTTTTGTAATGATCTTCACATGTCCTAATAAACTAACTTGAATTAATAAGCATGTTCAATCTGGCTTCCTACTAAGCAGAAATACCATGGCAATAGTGATTTTCAATTGGTGACATCAAAATTGCTAGAAGTTTGTTGGGTAGAAAATATATAATGATCAGAAAGATGAAGTTATCAATAAGATAACAAGAGATATATGGGACAGAACTTCTGGTTCAGTATGGAAACTTAATCAGAAAAGAACCAAGGTAGTTATGTTAAATAACTGTGGAAGATACAGAGGACCACATAAAAAAATTGAGATAGTTCTTACCCAGTTATGCCCTAGGGGTGGTGTATATAGGAAACTTGGAACAAAGGAAGAGTTTCAATTGAATCACTTCTTTTTATTCACTAAAATACTTGTGAATTTTCTTTTTGTCCCACTTCACTATATATCCTTTTCTTTCACTAGAACACTAGTTGGAAAGTAAACAACAATGCAGTCAAGTCACAGTTCACTTATTATGAACATTTTCACAATCATTAAACTTTCCCATGAGACTTCATATATATTTTTATAAGGGCTTTAGTTATAACTATCCAGAAAACTGTATTTAAAGTATAAAATATTGAATACTCATTTGTATCATTAAAATAAAATGCAAATCAATTGTGATTATTTTATACAACACCAAAAATAAACATTACTAAGATGAAATAAGAAGTATTAAAATTTACACAGCAGATTTCCATAAGACTATAAAATCATGTAGTAGATACAGGTCTGGACATGGAATCATGTACTTGCTTTAAGTCCTGGTAACATCATGCAGTAACTGTTAAATAATAAGCATTTTTATCATTTTCCTCACATAATTAAATGTCCTCCTCTGTTAATCTTGGCAATTTATATTTTTGTAAATATTCATCCATTTCACTAAGATTGTCAAATTTCCTGGCATGAAGTTGGACAAAATGGCTCCTAATTATTTTTTTTTATTTTGTCTTCATTGGTGATGAATTCACCCTTTTTATTTTTGATACTGGTAATTTGGTTTTCTTTCTTTTTTTTAATCAGATTTACCAAAGGTTCATCTATTGTATTGCTTTCTCCCATAAAACCAGCTCTTAGTTCTATTTATTATTTCAATAGTCTTAATTTCAATTTTATTAATCTCTTCTTTGGTTTTCAGTATTCCTAATTTGGTATTTAGTTGAGGATTTTTAATTTGTTCTTTGTCTAGCTTTTTTAGTTGCATGCCCAATTCATTGATCTCTTCTTTATCTATTTTATTTATGTAAGCATTTAGAGATGTAAAACTTCCCCTAAGAACCACTTTCATTGTATCCCATTTGGTATGTTGTTTCATTATTGTCATTCACTTGGATGAAGTTATTGATTGTTTCTGTGATTTGTTGTTTGACTAGCTCATTCTTTACGATGAGATTATATAGTTTCCAATTAATTATATTCTCTCTTTTTATGACCTTTTATTACATATAATTTTATTGCATCATGATCTGAAAAGGATGCATTTAATATTTCTGCCTTTCTGTATTGGATTATGAGGTTTTTATGCCTTAATAAATGGTCAGTTTTTGTGTAGGTGTCTTGTATCACTGAGAAAAAAAAGTATATTCCTTTCTATTTGTATTCAGCTTTTTCCCCCCCGAGGTCTACCATATCTTGCTTTTCTAAAATTCTATTCACCTCCTTAACTTCTTTCTTGTTTATTTTGTGGTCAGATTTATCTAGTTCAAAGAGGGGGATATTGAGGTACCCTACTAGTATAGTTTTATTGTCCATTTCTTCCTGTAACTCCCTGAACTTCTCCTCTAAGAATTTGGACGCTATACCACTAAGTGCATATACGTTCAATAATGATATTGCTTCGGTGTCCATGGTGCCTTTTACCAGGATGCAGTTCGCTTCTTTATCTCTTTTAATTAGATCTATTTTTGCTTTTTCTATGCCTGAGGTCAAGATTGCTACCCCTGTTTTGTTTTGTTTTGTTTTACTTCAGGTGAAGCATAATATATTCTAATTCATTCTTTTACCTTTACCCTGTGTGTATCTCTCTCTTTCTAATTTGTTTCTTGTAAATAACATATTGTAAGATTATGGTTTTTAATCCACTCTATCTGCTTCCATTTGACTGATATTTTCTTCCTATTTTTTTATCTTAACTTAATTCTGCTCCAAGTTGCCACTTAATCTCTTTAATTCAGATATTAGATTGTCTCATTCTGTTTTAGTACATCTTTATTTTTGGCTTTAACATTATAGTGTCACTGATTTATTGCTGGAAGGGATCCAAGAGATCATTAAAGTAGCTTCCTCATTTTAGAGATGAGGAACTGGAGACAGAGATAAGTCAAATGATTAACCCAAGGTAACAAAATTAATATGGTTCTGAGGTATAATATGAACCCAGTTATTCCTGACTACATATTCATTTTGTCTACAGATTTGACATTTTATGGAGGCTCTAATTCTGACATTTCAATATCCATCAACAGGGAGGATTTATGTACCTGATACATGTAAAGATTTATGCTAGATTCTGGGTACACAAAGGTAAAATGAAAACTCTAATAGCAACTGCAGGCATAGCAAAACCTGAATCTTGAGTTTTGCAGTTATTATTCCTTGATTTTCCACTTCATAAAGTGCTACAAAAGAGTCAGATAACAGAACTGATTATAAATTGCCAGTGCTGAAATTAATATAATCAATTATTTCTTTTATCTTATGTGGAAAAAATAGCTATTTGGACCTTTATTCTCTGAGATGACTTAAAATGAAGAACACTGTGGATCTTTCTCATGAAGGTAAAATATTTGCAATAGCTCCTAACTAACACTATGACTTTGTTATAGTCAAAAAAACACTGGTTTTTTTTTATTCCTGATCTATAAAATGAAAGGAGTTACAATAGATGATACACAATATCACTTCCATATTAGAATTAATGACCTGATGAGCCAAACTGTAGGAAATTGAAAGAAAGTAATCCAATTTGTTTCACAAATTCCCAATCTACATGAATATGAATTTATGTATATATCGACACACACAATTAATGGAGAATGAACAGAAAAAAATAAAATGTGCTAACTTGAGAATGTTGGTGCAAAATCTGAATAAATATTTAGATTCTTTGAGGAATAGAATTGTTCAGATGGAAAACAAAAATTCATAGGTGACAAAACAAATTAGAAAGTTTCTTTTTAATTACTTAATTTAAGATTTTGCACAAACCAATGCAACTAAGATTACAAGGAAGGTAGAAAATTGGGAAAGAATTTTTACAACCAGTCTCTCTATAAGGGCCTCATTTCTAAAATATATAGAGAATTAAGTCAAATTTATTAGAATACAAGCCATTCCCCAATTGATAAGTGGTCAAAGTATATGGACAGTTCTCAGATGAAGAAATTAAAACCATCTATAGTCATATGAAAAAATGCTCTAAATCACGATTGATTAGAGAAATGCAAATCAAAACAACTCTGAGGTACCACATCACACCTATCAGAATGGCCAACATGACAAAACAGGAAAATGATAAATGTTGGAGAAGATATGGGAAAATTGGAACACTAATACATTGTTGGTGGAGTTGTGAAATGATCCAACCATTTTGGAGAGCAATTTGGAACTATGCCCAAAGGGCTATAAAAATATGCATACCCTTTGACCCAGCAATAGCACTTCCAGGGCTATATCCCAAAGAGATCACACAAATGGGAAAAGGACCTACACATACAAAAATATTCATAGCAGCTCTTTTTGTGATGGCAAAAAATTGGAAATTGAGAGGATGCCCATCAATTGGGGAATGGCTGAGGAAGTTGTGGTATATGAATGTGATGGAATACTATTGTGCTATAAGAAATGATGAACAGGCTGACTTCAGAAAAACCTGGAAAGACTTGTATGGTCTGATGCTGAGTGAAGTGAGCAGAACCAAGAGAACATTGTACATGATAACAGCCACATTGTGTGATGACTAATATTGATAAACTTAACCCTTCCTGGCAATACAAGGATCTAAGACATCTCCAGAGGTCTTGTGATGGAAAATGCTATCCACACCCAAAGAAAGAACTATGGAAGCTGAATTGTTATTTTTTTCCCGTCTGTTTTGTTTCCTCTTTCTGATGGTTCCTCCTATTGGTTTTAATTTCTATTTACAACATCACTAATGTGAAAATATGTTTAATATGAATGTAAATGTATAGCCTATATCAGATTGTGTGCCATCTTGGGGAGGGTGGTGGGGAGGAAGGGGGAGAAAAATTTTAAACTCAAAAACATATGGAAGTGATTATTGATAAATCAAAATAAATAAATAAATAGATAGATAGATAGATAAAGATAAACACATTTTCAGCATAAAAAAAATTGCTCAGAGACAGTGAAAATCTTTAAGCTTTCTGCTTTTTTTTGAAATTTGTGTAATTTCCAAAAAAGTTATGTATATATGTATGTATGTATATATGTGTGTGTGTGTGTGTGTGTGTGTGTGTGTGCAATGACATCTTAAATGTAACAATTTATTGTAAATATGTGGGTTTTTCCTGCATGGAAATTTTGATGATGTAATATTGCAGTATGTAACCATATAGTGTCATATTGTAAACAAGTCATTACGTGCACATATCCTTGCCAATGCGTGCTGGACTTCCCAATAATGCATGATACACTCATCTGTCAAAACTTACTTCTTAAGACCTGTTGATAGACTTGACCACTGATGGTTACAATGTACATTTTGTGTATTTATTTGGAAAATAATGTGATCACTATGACTTTGTTGCACAACAGATGAAAAATATGTGAATAGTTTTTTTCAAGTTTTTCTTATCTTCTTTTCTTTCCTTATGCTTTCCCTACTCCTTTTTTTTATTCATTGCCCCTCCAATTGCAACCAAGGCTACTATTGCTGCCCCTTACCTGGATCATTTCAGCACCCCCTAGGGTTGGTATCACCCACTTTAAGAACCTCTGCCTAGACAATCAGAAATAAAAAAGGAGGGAATAATAATAATCTAGAAAGAATCAAATACCTTATTATAATCTAATTCAAAAAGGATAATAACTCTAAGGAAAACAAATGAAAATGGAGTTTGGAATTTATAAATTTGGAAGCTAAGTAGTACAGTGGGTATAGTGTTAGGCCTCGATTTAGGGACATTTGACTTCAAATCTGGCATCATTCAGTTACTAGTTGTGTGAATCTGGGCAAATCACATAACCTCTCTGCCTTAGTTTCCTCATCTATGAAATGGGGATAATAATACACCCATCTTCCAGAGTTGTTGTTCAGATGAAAAGATGAAATAAAGCACTGAACACAATGCCTAGCACATAGTAAGTGCTATATTAATGTTAGCTATCATCATCATCTAAATATGATATATATATATGTACAGACACATATGTATGTGTATCTATCTACACACACATAGATATACATGGAGGTGTCTATAATCAAGTTGTATCCAAAATGCAAATTTCAGCTTATTCTTTTGTATCTTCTTTTATATGAAAAATAGGTAACTTTACAATATTAAAGTAATTCCATATATTTAAAAAAAAAGAGGGAGCACCATTGGCTAGATCTTTTGACATACAATATCACCATGAATCAGGGACTTAAAGCAAATAAGTCTGTAAAGAAAGGGGTGATGAAATGGTAAGTTATTGTTTCATCACATTGCAATGTTTTCAAGGAACTATAATTTTTTTGAAATTTCACTTTTAAAGAAAGCCCATAATAGTTAAGAAATTAGGGTCATTCTACAAGGAAAGTAATTGTTTTTAATTTTTATTTTCAATTTCAAATTATTTCCCTTCTACCCTTCTCCACTTACTGGGAAGACAAGAAATAGGATATCCATTATAAATATGACCTCATGCAAAACATTTTCACATCAACCATGTTTCAAAAAAGCAAGAAGAATGTAGAAAGTGAAAAATATATGCTTCTGTTTGTACTCAGAATTCACCAGTTCCGTCTTTGGAGGTGGATAGCATTTTTTATCATGAGTCCTTTGGAATTGTATTAAATCATTGTCTTTATCAGAGTAGCTAAGTCTTTCACAATTGATTATCATTATGATATGGGTGTTATTGTGTACAATAACCTCCTAGTTCTTTTCATTTAACTCGGTATGAGCCCATAACAGTTTTCACTGAATGACTATTTTTTCCCCTGAAGGATTATGATCCGTTTTGCTGGGTAGGTGGTTGTTGGTTGTAATACTTTCTCCTTTGCCCACCAGAATATTATATTCCATGCCCTGTGGTCCCTTAATGTAGAAACTGCTAAATCTTCTGTTATCCTGATTGTGTTTCCACAGTACTTGAATTGTTTCTTTCTGTCTGCTTACAATATTTTCTCCTTGACCTGGGAACTCTGGAATTTGGCTACAATATTCCTAGGAGTTTTCCTCTGGGGATCTCTTTCAGGAGTTGATTGGTGGATTCTTTCCATTTCTATTTTGCCTTTTGGTTCTAAAATATTGGGGAAGTTTTCCTTGATAATTTCTTGAAAGATGTTGTCTAGGCTCTTTTTTTGATCATGGCTTTCAGATAGTTCAATATTTTTTAAAATTGTCTCTCCTAGATCTATTTTACTGGTCAGTTGTTTTTCCAATGAGATATTTCACATTGTTTTCTATTTTTTCATTCTTTTGGATTTGTTTTACAGTGTCTTGATTTCTCAACTTCTTTTGCCATTTGGGTTAGGCTACTTTTTAAGGTGTTATTTTCTTCAGTATTTTTTGGGTCTCCTTTAGTAAGCTGTTGACTTGTTTTGCATGATTTTCTTGTATTACTCTCAGTTTTTCCTCTACTTCTCTTACTCACTTCTCAAAATAGTTTTTGAGCTCTTCTATGGCCTGGGATCAATTCATATTTTTATTGGAGGCTTTGGATGCAGGGACTTTGACTCTTTTGTCTTCCTCTAGTTATATGTTTTGATCTTCTTTGTTACCAAAGAAAGATTCTATGGTCTGATTATTTCTGCACTGCTTGCTCATGATCCCAGACAATTACTTGAGTAATAAACTCTTTGTTAAGGTAGGAGTCTGCTTCCAGTGTGGAGAATGTACTGTCTCAAGCTTCAAGGGTTTTGTGCAGCTGTTTTCAGAGATATTTCTAGGGACCTGAAAAGTTTTAGTTCTTCCGAGGTGCTATGTTCAAGGGCAAGGTGTTTACTCCTTTCCTGGCCTGTGCTCTGGTCTATGAGTGACCACAAGCACTCTTTTCTGTCCTAGAACTGTGAGAAGGATTTCCTTTCCACCACCTCTACAAGCTCCATCATGCTGGGGTTCCTCCTTGCCCCAGGACCACTACCCAGAACTGTGACCCAGATCCAAGCATGGGCAAAGCAAGAGAATCCTGCACCAGCAGAGAGATTCCTGCAATTCCCCTCTGATCAGCCACTTGATTCCCCCTCAGTCTGTGGGCCTGAGGTTCCAGAGGCAGCCACCGCCCCGGGACTATGCTTGGGACTGGGGCTACTGTGCTTCTCTCTCCCACTGCAGATACAGACTTTTCCCACTGACCTTCTAATTTGTCTTTGGAATTTGTGGGTTGAGAAGTCTGGCAACCATCCAGGTTGTCTTGGGCTGTAAATTTGTTTCACTCTGTCTTTTTGTGTGTGCTGCTTTAGAATTTGTTTAGAACCATTTTATAGGTATTTGGAGGGGTTTGAGGGAGAGCTCAAGCCAGTCATTGTTTTCACTCTACCATCTTGCCTCCATCTCCCCCCTCCCCATCAGTTTTCCTAGTTTATTCTGAAGCCATTTCTTATAACGCAATAGTATTTGATCACAATCATATAGCACAACTTTTTCAGCCATTCTCAAAGGGATGGGCATCCCCTCCATTTCCAATTCTTTGCTGCCACAAAAAAAAAAAAAAAAAAACTTCTATAAGTATTTTAATACACGTGAGTCCTCTATTTTTTTGTTGATATCTTTGAAATACACACCTAGTAGGAGAATTGGTAAGTTATAGAGTAAGATCAGTTTTATAGCTATTTGGAAATAGTTCCAAATTGTTCTCATGAATGGTTAAATAAGTTCACAGCTCTACCACCAATGAACTAGTGTACCTCTTTACATAAAATCCCCTCCAAATCTGGTTTGTTTGTTTTTTTTTTTCTTTCATGTTAGCATTTCTTAAATCTGTGAGGTGGTACCTCAAAGTTGTCTTAATTTGTGTTTCTTCATGTTATTAGTGAGTTAGAGAATTTTTCATATGACTTTTAATAGTTTTGATTTCTTCTTCGGAAAACAACCCATTTACAAATTTTGACCATTTAACAATTGAGGAATGACTCTTACTTTTGTAAATTTGGCTCAGTTCCATATATGTTTGAGAACTGAGACCTTTAACAGAGAAACTTCCACCAAATTCTCCCCCGCCAGTTTTCCTTTTTTTTGAAAACAATTTTGGTTCCATTGGTTTTATTTGTGCAATATATTTTTTTAAACTTCATGTAATTGAAATTATTAATTTTGCATCTCATGAGCCACTCTATGTCTTGTTTGCTCATGAACCAGGGAAGGTAATTAGGCATCGGGAGATAATCTTGAGGAAAGACTGAGTGAGAAGAAAAATGTATATTTTGATTTTGACTATAACAGGCGGAAATAAGTAACTTGGAGGCAAAAAGAGGGTACTTAAATTCACACCTGGAAAGAAAAGATACGTGGGGAATTTTAAAGTTTCTGTATCAGTAAAAACATAATTTTCATATTTATATTTAAAATGTGCCTGTGTATGTGTGTATGTGAACATGTGTGTATATATTAGGATCGAAGGAGGGAATCAATAATAAACTCACAATCTAAACCACTCGGTCTCAGAAAGAAAATGACAAGAAAATCCATTAAGAACCATAACAACCTCTTGGACATGATGACTTTTTATATGAATACTATCAAACCTCTTAAGAACACAGAATGACTGTAATTTATGATTGCAAATCATAATTAATAACATTGATTACAAATTATTGTTGGATGATGGTTACTAAATGAAACCCAAGATAATCAAAATCAGAAAAAAATTCCATTTCAAAATAGCTTTAACAAAGTAGTGGAATGAAAAATAAATCCATAAAGCCATAGACATTATGCATATATATGTATATATATATATATATTAAATTTACTGATCAAACCATGAAAATGATTAGAAAGTTAAGTATCATTTTCATTAGAAACAAAATAAATAAAGCATTTTTGGAACCTTCCAACACAAGACACATTTTATAACAATATAACTATGTAACAGTAAAACTGATTAATTACAAATTTTACAGACAGTTTTACATATACGAAGGAAAATCTAATTGTACAGGTGGTTGATGTCCATAGTTAGTCTGAGTTCTTACAATAAAAATGACAATACTTCCAAAATATTGCCCAAGTTGATCTCTTGATTTAACTCTGCTGGCAATGAAGTAAAATTATATGAACAATTTATATTTTTTTAAATATTTTTACAGAATTCAGATAAAAGAAGAAAAGGTTAATAATGTCAATGGATTTATTTTTAAATTAGAAAAAAAGAAAATGAGATCTCTATATCTCAAGATTCAAAATAGGACAGTAATTTTAAAAATGATATAACTGAGAAATAATTAGTAAAATATTTTGTGAAATTGGATAGTTTAGACTTGTTGGGAACTGTGATTTCTTTGATTTAGTGAAATGCTCTAAAGAAAATTCTCTCTGCCACTACAAATCAATAAGTCTTGTACAAGATTTAGCTTTATGAAATCATTTAGAGGATTGAGAGACAAAATGAATTGTTCATAGTTACATAGATAGTTTGAGTCATATGTGATGACACTTGAAATAAGCTATTGTTACTGATGCTCTATCTTTGTCTACTATTTCAAGTTGTTTCACAATGTGTACTATTTTAAATTTCAAATGTATAAATGAATTAAATATTAAAAAAACATTAAAATAGAAGGGAATGTAACATTATGTCTTATATAAATGAGAATGAGGGAAAATATTGACCATGAAATATAACCAAAAAATATTTGATTTCCTACAAATAAAAAGCTTTTATCCAGAACAAGAGATATGGACTATGAAAGAAATATGGGTGTGTGTATGCATGTGCACAAATATGCATATGTATATGGTATACTTGTATATGAAAATCTATGCATATATACATATATTGTTTCAAGAATCTTAAATAAATGCTTATCATTAACAATATATAAGCAACTCACACACATCTATGAAAATGAGTCACAGTCCTTCTCCAATAGTGGTGGATGGCATGTTGTTTTTTTTTTTTCAATAAAAAGCATACACTACCACAAGTACTTACAAATGTCATTGGATCTGTTGTGATAAGAGAAATAAAAATTAAAAAAAAACCTCTTAAAATGTCAATCTAAAACTTATACAATAACATAATGAAGAAAATATAGGAGTGGGCTTAGGTGCTAAGAATGTCCATAATATTTATGCAAAGACTTAGCATGTATTACCTTGCACAAGGCATGTAACTTCACAGATTCTCAGTTTCTCTGACTATAAAATGACAATCAATCACTTCTAAAATCCTTTCTAGTTCTAGATCTATCATGGTATGATTGTCAAAGATTATTTTTAAACCCTCAATATTGTAAGAGTGGTGGTAAAGAAGAAGGCTAATTCTTTCTGGATGAACTTTGAATGTGTTTTCAATCAATCACCTGTTATGAAACACACAATAGCGATAGAATAAAATTTAGTCCATTTTGTCATAGTGAAAAATAAAATACTTATTGCTGATGTGGAAGTTATATCTGAGTTATTTCTATGTGGATAGTCAAGTCACCTATTTGTCAAAGTTAAATCAGAATTTATAATAAACAAGAAGAAAGAATAATTATGAGAAATATTTTAACCTTGAGTTAGTTAAGTCAGTTACTGATAATCAAAAATGTGTTCCAAGATAGTGGAGCTAAAAGAGCATATGAAAAAATAATTAAAATCTATTAATAATCATATGGAATAAGGCATCAAATCACTAATAAGAGAAATTAAAATCAAAGAAACACTGACTTTTCATCTATGATCCTACAAATGGGTAAATATAATAAAAATGGGTATATTCAGTGTTGGTAGAATTGTGGAAAGACAGACTAGTGTTGCTGTAATTTAATATAAGTATCCTGCAAAGCAATTTGGAATTATGCAAATAATTCCTAGAGGGCAAATTTAGAAAAAAAGATCATTGGTGTCTTTGGAGAGATCAGCTTTGGTGGAATGATGAGGTCAGAACCTGAATTATAAGGAGTTAAGAAATAGAATGAGAGGAGAGAAAATGGAGGCTTTTGTATGTGAGACAGGAGTGACGGGATAGATGATGCCAGAAGAGACCTAAAACTTATGAAATGAGGAAAAGGGTTGAAGAGGGAGTTCATGCCTAATGGATTCATTTCTTTTTTTCCTGTGAAATATGAGGTATCTCAGCTAAGAGATTGGGAGTAGGGAAACCATAGGAGATTTGAGAAGGGTTTGGAATATTGAGTTGGTGATGGTTGTATAGAAAGATTGCCTTGTAGCAGTAAGGTTTTAGTGGGCCCAGTCTGAATGACTGCATGATTTTCTCTACCTTTGTTGAGCAGCATGGGTATGTGAATGAAGGTAGAAGGTGCTGGGAGTGATCCAAGGTTGAGAATTGGTCAGATTATAATCAGCAATATGATAAGGTTGCCAGGGACTCAGGATAGTTTAGAATTGAACTGATTCATCAAAGGGCCAAGGTAAAGAATATAAGATAGTGACTACTACAGGGCTGATGGCTTGAGAGAAAACTGAAGGAGAAAACTGAGGTATTGGAGATCACAGTGTGAACAAAGAGTAATATTTGGTAAGGGAAGGGAGAGGAATGGATTGAAATCCAGTTTATTATAGTCAAATAACAGGATTTTTTGAATAAGAGGATGGTGCATTTGTGAATGATGTCAAGATCAAAACTATAGACCATCTTTCTGTGTGGTTTATGTGGGATGGAGGAGTAGGTCATAGAAAGTAAATCCATTGAGCAACTGACTGGCTATCATGTTTGAGGGAGAGTTGAAACATATGTTGAAGTACCCTTGTATGAGGGCAGGAGTTTAGAAGGAGAGAAAAATTGTAAACTAGGTCCTGAACTTGTTGAGAAGTGACTTGGTGGTCTGTAGACAATAGTAATGAGTATTTTAATTGGTAGTTATGGATTGAGCAAGCAGAGAGCTGGAAAAAAAGATAGATTCCTATCAATTGGGTAATGACTGAAGAATCTCTAGTACCTGAATTCAGTGCCATATTACTATGTTATAGTTAATAATGAATAAGAAGGATTCAGAGAAGCATGGAAAGGTTTAAATGAACTGATAAAAATTGATGTAAATAGAACCAGGAAAAACAATATGCACAATAATTTAAACAATGTAAATAGAACCAACAACAAAAAAGCAAAACAACAGAAACTGAGTGCTCTGAAATTATAATGACCAAGCTTGCCATCAGAAAATGAAGATATGAGAATCCACTTAGTCCCCTAAGCATAGACAGGACCTGTGGACTGTAGACCCTGTTTATATCAAACTTTTTTGATATATTGATCATTTCCATTAATTTTACCCCTCCTTCTTTTTCTTCTTTATTATAAGGGATAGGTTTCTAAGAGGAGGAGTAGGAAGGGATACATAAGTCAATGCATGTGATACAAAAACAAGATATTCATAAAAATCTATTAAAAACAGGAAGGTTAGCATGTAACTAAACAGAGCCACATCATCTTAATAATGTCCATTGGTGAAATTAGCAGAAACAACAATATTTAAAATATTTCTGTAGGCCCTTCCTTTTACAGATCTGCTACCCAGACATCCATGTACACACAGTATAGGATCTCTAGAACACAGCTAGCTATTTATTCCCTCAGGGTCTTAGGGGTGGCCACAAGATACTGGACTTTTAGCAGGGAAGTGCTGGAACCAGCTCATATTGCCTCATGAAAGTCAATTGTTAAATTTTCAGTATGAGCATTTATGCCATAAGAATTGGCAAAAGCTTCAAACCAGAGTTTGATTAAAAATTTAATTATTTATATTTAAAAAGGTGGTAGGAAAAATTTAATGCAGATTAGGTTTTAAAGTGTTTCATGCACTTTCAGAGAGCTGGTTAATAAATATTTAATAGCAAACCAATGGTTAGTAGTAGTATAAGTCCTAAGCCCCAACCTGTGGGCTTCCCATTATGTTAATGAAGTCATCAATGGATTCCATTACATTTTAGGAAAAGACTTACTGAGCATCTATAGCAGAAGCATTTGTTGCAAAATATTCACCTCAATGTCTTACCATGACACCACAACATATTGTGCTCATGAATGAGGCATGTATAGTGAACTAGTGAACATCTCTAACAAAAGGGTACCTCCTAACTCCAAACTTGGAAGTTTTTTTGGGGGGAGAGGGTTTCCTTTTTGTGAAGTACTGATGAAATTTGTACTGGGTATGATTTCAGTAGGTCAAATGGAAGGGGGATCTCTAGATTTCTTGAACTCACATAGTCACTTTAGCATTTTCATTTTGAAATGTTCACAAAATAACAAGCAAACATAAACATGAAGTGACAAAGGCATCAATATGTTCCAAACTGACACGGTAGGGTGGTAGACAGTGCTTATATTCATCACCCTCAAAACTCTTGGGTTCAGCTTAGTATAGTCTACCCTTGCTTTCAACCAAAAAGGAAAAAAAGAAGGACTATGTAAAGTTGAGTCACTCCCTTTTTATATGCACTAAGTAATAAAACCTTTGATACCTGAAACACATTATACTCTACCAAATTGATCCCTAGCACTGGATTCCAACTTAAGGATTAGACTACCAGTTATCTATCACCTCCCCCCTGCCCCAACTTCACTCCTGAGTGTAGCATAGTTAATGGAAGAATCATTTTCTTCCTTGGAGGACCTGATGCTTGGATTGAATGCTCAGTTGAATCACTCTTAGATTACCTCAAGCAAGTGAGTCCTCAGGATTAGCTCCTTTCCAGTATCAGCTACTATGGTTATCAGAAGACTCTGATGTAGACTTCAGTTGGTCGACTCTGATGATTTTTATAAATTCATGTGGTCAGAACATGGTTTGTATGTCTCTAATACCCATTCATCTACAATCAGGAAAGATAAATACAAGTGAAAATAGTAACAAAGGTAGTCCCACATATTCATAGCTGTATCGCCACCAGGTGAAGATAGTATGCAACTGAAAGTGGCAGGCCACTATTTTCCTCTACACTGCCTATCATCTTATCCAAAGATTAAAGCATTTTTTCTCTTCATACTCAAAATCAACCAAGGAAGTTAGAGGGTTTTTTTTTTAATTCAATATTTTTGTATGCATACTCATTTCCACCTCAACCACTATTTAAAAAGTCTACCACTCTGTAAAGGAACAGAGAAATGGACATTTACATAATCTGTATAAGGGAGGCAAATGCCCCTCAACCCCATCATGGACATACAGAAATAGGTTTATAAAGTCACCATGTAGATTGGCAACAGCCAGAGCATATTGCACATGCTCTAATGCTTGAACATGCCCATCTCCCATTATATATGATTACTGAAAATTATATCATCCTGTAAATCCATATAAGGAAAAGAAAGATTAGAAAATATCTACTGTCTATGATATGCTATGACAGTCCTAAGAAAGTCAGTGCAGTGAGTTATTTCACCCATATGTTATAGATCAACAATTATCTTCACTGAGACCTTAGTAATAAGATGAGAATAACACAAATTACTCCATGAAAATTATTCCATGCATTTAAAAATCTCACCTTGCTTTTCATGTGAGAAACCCAAAATGTTAGTAAAGTGGCAAAAATTTTAGCACTAGTATCCAAAGTGTAAATTAGAGGTAATAAAGATAGAGGAATGGAGAGTTGCATGGTTTTCATAGGCAGGCTTTTTCAAAAATGACATTTTATTTTTCCCCAACTACATGTCAAGAAAATTTTTAGCATTATTTTTTTCTTTTTCATTTAAAAAAATATTTAGAATTTTATTTTCCCAGGTACATGTAAAATAACTTTCAACATTTGTTTTTAAAATTTTGATTTCCAAATTCTCTCCCTTCCTCCCTCCCCACTCAACCCCCACTGAGAAGGCAAGTAGTTCAATATTACTTTTTTTATTTAAAAAAATACAGTATTTTATTTTTACTCAGTTTCATGTCAAGAAAATTTTTAGTATTTATTTTACAAGATTTTGAGTTCAAATTTTTTTCCCTCCCTCCCACTTGTCCCCTCTTCTGAAAATGGTAGACAGTATCATAAACTTTATACACATGCTATCATGTAAAAATATGTCCATATTAGTCAGTGTTGTGAAAAAAGAAATAGGTTAAAAACTAGAAATAATTAAATAAGTAGAAAAAATATGCTTCAATCTGCATTCAGAGTCCATCAGTTCTTTATCTTGATATGGATAACGTTTTCCTTTGTGAGTCCTTTGTACTTGATTTGGATCACTGTGTTGCTGAGAAGAGCTAACTCTATCACCACAGGATGTTGCTGATACTGTATGCAATGTTTTCCTGGTTCTACTCATTTCACTTTACATCAGTTCATAGAAGTCTTTTCAGGATTTTCTGAAATATGCTTGTTCATCATTTAATACACAATTGCATTCCATTACCTTCTTATACCACAACTTGTTCAACCATTCCCCAAATGATAAGCATTCCCTAAATTTCCAATATTTTGCCACCACAAAAAGGGCTGCTATATAATGTTTTGCACATGTAGGTCCTTTCCCTTTTTTTATGATCTCTTTGGGAAATAGATCTAGTAGTGGTATGGCTGGATCAAAAGGTATGCAGAGTTTGTTTGCCCTTTTGGCATAGTTCCAAATTGCTCTCCAGAATGGTTGGATCAGTTCACAACTCCAACAACAATGCATTAGGGTCCCAATTTTTCCATGTCCTCTCCAATATTTATCATTTTCCATTTTTGTTATGTTAATCAATCTGATAGGTGTGAGGTGGTACCTCGGGGTTGTTTTGATATGCATTTCTCTAATCAATAGTGATTTAGAGCATTTTTTCACATGACTATAGATAGCTTGAATTTCTTCATCTGAAAATTGCCTGTTCATATCCTTTGACCATTTATCAATTGGGCAATGACTTGTGTTCTTATAAATATGATTCCATTCTCTCTAAATTTTAGAAATAAGGCCATTATCAGAGACACTTGTTGTAAAGATTGGTCTCCAGTGTTCTGCTTTTCTTCTACTTTTCATTTCATTGGTTTTGTTTTTACAAAAGCTTTTTTATTTTTTTCTTTCATCAGTACCAAGTCACTTTATTGGGATGTAAATGGTGGTAGTTTGTTGGTACAGATTATGAAAAGGTCAGATAACCAAAAGACAATAGGAGTCACTCCCACAGTTCCCTAGTGCGGGGAGACCAGGTGTGGCTTAGCTCAAGTTGTTACTGTCTCCAAGGGTATGCTTGTCAAAAAGATATTCTGCCATGCCAGAATTGGGGGCCCCAATTTTGCACAGGTTGGTTACATGATCATCTAGTTGTTTCATGGACTTTACTTGTTCAACCAGGTAGTGGTTTTTGATGAAATCACATAAATGAGTGTCGTTCTTATCAGTTGCCAGTTTGTGCAATTCCAGTAACTACTGACTGACATTTTTTTTCCAAATGCAGAGCACACTCCCTTGCATTCATCCCACTCTCCCAGTCATCTCAGACTGGTTTTTTGATGTCTTGAGGAAAGATCTTGCCACCTCGCTGTTTTTGAAGTTTCATCAGCTTGTCAGCATGCCCCCTATCTTCGTGGGATTGGTGTAGGAAATACTTGGAAAAGTTATTCAATGCCACATCATCTCGGTCAAAGTAGTATGACATGGACAGGTAGACAGAGAAGGCATAGAGCTCCAGGTTGATCTGCTGGTTGATGGCAGCCTCCAAGTCCTAAAGGCAGTTATGGCAGATAAGTCCTAATGGTACCTCATAGGGGAACTAGGTTGTCATGGCAGTGGAGATGGTGGAAGAGGCAAAAAGGAGGAGGAGGACGAGGAGGAGGAGGTTGTGCAGTGGCTGTGGATGAGGTGGGTGGCTGCTACTCCAACTGGAGGATGGAGAAGTGTTGGTTAGTGGAGGTGAAGGTGGAGAAGTGGCTAAGGGCGGCTCTGGCCAGGAATTGAGCAATGGGTTCCTTTCAAACATTGCTGAAGCAGGAAACCTCAGCGACTCCCCTTCCCTGCGTTTCCGATCTACAAAAGCTTTTTAACTTAATAGAATCAAAATTATCTATTTTACATTTCATAATGTTCTCTATTCCATTTGATCATGAATTCTTCCCTTTCCCATAGATCTGAAAGATATACAAGTCCTTGCTCTTCTAATTTGCTTATGATATCACCATTTACTTCTAAATCATGCACCCACTTTGACCTTATTTAACTATCTGGTGTGAGATGTTAGTCTATACCTAGTTTGTGTCCCATTGTTTTCCAGTGAACAGTTTGGTGTTTTTTTTTTTTTTTTTGTCAAATTGTGAGTTCTTATTCCAAAAGCTAGGGTCTTTGGGTTAATCAAATGCTAGGTTACTATGGTCATTGACTACAGTGTCTTATGTACCTAATCTATTCCACTGATCCACCACTCTATTTCTTAGCCAGTACCAAATAGTTTTGATGATTGCTGCTTCATAATAAAGTTTTTAGATTTGGTACATCCAGGTCACATTCCCTTGCATTTCTTTTTATTAATTCCCTTGATATTCTGGACCTTTTGTTCTTCCAGATGAATTTTGTTATTATTTTTTCTAGTTCTATAAAATATTTTTGGTGGTTTGATTGGTATAGCACTGAATAGGTAAAATAGTTTAGACAGAGTTGACATTTTTATTATATTGACACAGCTTACCCATAAGTAATTGATATTTTCCCAATCGTTTAGATCTGACTTTATTTGTGTGAAAAGCATTTTGTAATTGTGTTCATATAGTTCCTGGGTTTGTCTTGGCAGGTAAACTCTGAAGTATTTTATGCTATTTACAATTGTTTTAAATGGAATTTCTCTTTCTGTCTCTTACTGCTAGTCTTTATTGGTCATATAAAGAAATGCTGATGATTTATGTGGTTTTATCTTATATCCTACAACTTTGATAAAGTTACTAATTATTTCAAGTAATTTTTCAGTTGATGTTCTAGGGTTCTCTAAGTATATATAAGTATATCATATAACCTGCAAAGAGTGATAGCTTTGTTTCCTCATTGACTTATCTAATTCCTTCATTTTTTTCTTCTCTTATTGCAATGCCTAACATTTGTAGAGCTATATTGAATAAAAGAGGTTGTAATGGACATTCTTGTATCACCTCTCTTACTGGGAAGTCTTCTAGCTTATCCACATTACAGATAATGCTTGCTGATGGTTTTAGATAGATAGTGCATATCATTTTAAGGAATGTTCTCTTTATTCCTATGCTCCCTAATGTTTTTAAAAAGAATGGGTGCTGTATTTTTTCAAAAGCTTTTTTTGCATCTATTAAAATAATCACATAATTTATATTAATTTTGTTATTGATATGGTCAATTATACTGATAGTTTTCCTAATATTGAACCAACCCAGCATTCCTGGTATAAATTTAACCTGGTCATAATGTGTAATCCTTATGATGTATTGCTGTAATGGCCTTGCTAGTATTTCGTTTAAAAGTTTTCATCAGTAATCATTAGGGAATTTGGTCTATTACTTTGTTTCTCTATTTTAGCTCTTCCTGCTTTAGGTATCAGCACTATATTTGTGTCATAAAAGGAGTCTGATAGGATATCTTCATCATCTATTTTTCCAAATAATTTATATGGTATTGGAATTAAGTACTTTTAAATGTTTGGTTGAATTTGCTCACGAACCCATCTGGTCCTAGGGGATTTTTTCCTAGTTCATTAATGGCTTGTTCAATTTCTTTTTTTGATATGTAGTTATTTGAGCACTCTAATTCTTGATCTGTTATTCTAGATAATGCATAATTTTGTAAATATTAATTGTCAGATTTATTGGCATATAATTGAGCAAAATATTTCCTCATGATTGATTTAATTTCTTCTTCATTGGTGGTGATTTCACCCTTTTCATTTTTGATACTGGATATTTTGTTTTATTCTTTTTTTTTAAATCAAATTAACCAATGGTCTATCTTTCTTACTGCTTTTTTTTCTTCTAAAAGCAGCTCCTAGATTTGTTTATTAGCCCAGTAGGTTGTTTTTTTGAATTTTCAATCCACCTTTGGTTTTCAGGATTTTTAATTTGGTGCTTAATTGGGGATTTTTAATTTATTATTTTTCCTAGTTTTTTTTTTTTTAATTGCATGCTTAATTCATTGATCTCTTCTTTTTCCATTTTGTTGATGTAAAAATTTAAAGAAATACATTTTCCCCCAAGTACTGCTTTGGCTGCATCCCATAAATTTTGGTATGTTGTGTCATGGTTGTCATTCTCTTTAATGAAATTATTGATTGTATTTATGATTTGTTCTTTGACATACTTTTTCTTTAGATTAGATCATTTAATTTCCAATTAATTTTAACCTATTTTCCACTGCCTTTTGTTGAATGTAATTTTTATTGTATTTTGATCTGAAAAGAATATATTTACTATTTCTGCATTTTTGCACTCGATTTTGAGGTTTGTATGCCTTATTACATGATCAATTTTTGTGTAGGTACCATGTCCTGCTGATAAAAAGGTATATGCCTTTCTGATCCCATTCAGTTTTCTTCAAAGATCTGTAATATCTTTTTCTAATATTCTATTTACCCCCTTTCTTTCTTCTTTATTTTTGGTTGGATTTGTCAAGTTCTGAGAGGGGGCATTTGAAGTACCCTATGAGTATAGTTTTGCTTTCTATTTCTTTCTAAAGGTATACTGTCTATTTCATATTAGAGATTTGCTGGTAGATATTTTATAAATTTATAAATTCAAACACTTTAAAGTTTAATCTGAGTTATTAACATTTTCTCCCTCAGTACATCAATAAAAAAAATAAACTAAGCCTTGATTTGTAGTATTTTGTGATTTCCAATATGTAAAATGAAGATTGAGCTGAATATGTGAGCTGAATAGATAACATGTCTAGACCAAACTGCTCATACTAGAAACATAAATATTAAATCTTTAAAGAAAAAACCATCAGCACATTGAGTGGATCATCTTTAGTTGATCTAATGAAGAACATTGAAAAGAATAGCATGGTGAGAAAGCATTATAGGAGTGTGAGTAGAGCTATAGTCATGATATTGACATTGATGTCAACTTGGGTCCAATGAAATATAGAATTATTAATTGCCATATGATTTATTTATTTTCCTGAAGTTTTCCCAAAATATCTACAATATTTCAAATTAAGATTAAACATACATTTGGATATTTCAAAGACAATAAAGCAATTATTTCATTTGTTAATATATCAAATCATTCCTATTTAAAGTTTAAATAAAGTTTCCACCCAAACATCGTATTGTGAATCATGCTGGCCATAGTATCTGTATTTAAAACAAGTCATTAGGGAATAAACATACTGTTTGAACATAACTTTTTAAAGGTGAATCTCAGTGTAGGAAATATGGTCACATTGTCTTCATGGTAGAACTATGGAATAATCATTATTTGATTGGCCAGGATGAAAACTGTATTGTTCCTGATGGTGGCCAAAAAAATCACTAGTCTTTTGATAGACAAACTATTAGTCATCAGAATAGATAGAGAGTCAAAACATAATTATGAATCATTGCCACAATTTGCATTATCATGAGTATAGAAATAAATATCATGAAGAATAGATAGAAATTATAAGATCAACTTTTATCAACTTTCTGTCTTTAAATTTTCTTGTTCCTTCTCTTTGAAAAGCCAGCATAGGAAAAGAAAAGATAATTTTACTTGGTTTACAGTGGATTAGCATTGACTGCCATAAATAGATATAGAAGCTTAACATGGGTATCTTCAGTTCATTTCTCTCCTTTTTCATGAAAATTCCTAATTTATTCATTTGTTTTGTGGTCCATTTTTATATTATTTTCAGTTTTTGTCCTGCTCAAAACTCTTGTTATTTTATAGACAATTTAATGCCTTAACATTTTCACATCAAAGTGAATTGACTGTTCAATAAAATACTTGAATAATTTTAAAAGTATTGAAGCTAATGTTTTAAGGTTTTGCTTTTATTAAAATGGCTATCATTTTTTTTCAGAGATGCAATTATGGATTAATTACTATAATCCTCCTTACCAAGATGTGAGAGAAGACATCAGATCTGACCTAAAGCACTTTCACAAAGAAATAATACTCTAGGCTAGAAAAAGAAATATCCCCTCAGAGCAATCATATAAAAGTAAAATTAGCCACTTAAATAGTCAAGTTAAACAAGCCACCGGAAACTAACCCCTGATTCTCAAGGTTAGAGCATGAATTTATAAATACATATTCTAGGGGGAAATCAAGCTAACTCTTAAAAATGTATTAAATACTTCTTCATATTATTTGGTTGAAAAAATATAGAATTTAAATCTAATGATTTTGGAAATATGAGTAAAGGTCCTTGGAGGAATCATTTTAAGAAGATGACAGAAATATAGGTTAATAATTTGACTTGTTCTGTGGGGTGCAAAAAGAGAAAAAATGTGCTTTTTGGATCTCTATTATTTGAATTTTACTATATATTCAGTTAAAATATCACTAGGATGGAAAGTTGCCACTTTATGTCAACATTCCTTAGGGAAATCATATTTTTATTTTTTCCACTAGACAATAAATCTATTTCCTTTTAATATCAGTATAACTTTAGAAGTATATTTTCTCTGACACAAATGATTGATAGTTTTTTTTTAATAGGTTACTCTGCACTCCTCCTTTGAAATAAGAATATGCTTAATTAGTAGGAAAATATCATTGGTGGCCAGCAGTTTGGTACCATAGAAAAAGCATTAACTTTGCCATCAGAATTTCTGAATTCTGGCTGAAAATCATCCTGAACAAGTCACTTAATTTTCATGTGCCACAGTTTCTTCGTCTATAAAATACGGATAATAAGACTTGTACTACTTGCTTCAGAAGTGTTGTGAGAGTAACATATTTCACTGCATAATTGTTGAACATTTTGTGACAATTTTTTTTTTACAAAAAAGTAGAGTGCAACCATTATGTGAAGCTTCAAAAATTTTTAAAGAAAATATATGCTGGTATTAATTAAAAATCATTTATTACTAAACTATCTTTCATGCAAGATTAGGATGCATAGAATACTCATGAACACACATTAAAATTGAACACTGACAGTGAGAATTTGCTGAGAATTCTAGGCTGGAAGTTTACTTACAATACTTGAGAGATAAATGAGTATCCATATGCCACTGATGAATACATTGTTGCTCTGTTTACCTTTTAAGCAGCCTGATGAGCAGAATTATGCCATGTGACAACTAGGTGATGAAAGGTTATAAACCAATTTTGAACTGAAAACACAGGATGTGATGATTATGTCATAGTGACAATTATGTGGTGAAATACAGTAATGTTTGGTAAAGCTTAAATTACTATCTAAATTTGATTTATTCTTATTTATTTTATTATGGGCATACACAAATAAATTTCTGTCTTGCACCATTCCTTTATTCTTAAGACAAAAATAATTGGTTATATATTATTTGTATTTAATTAGTATTAATTATAAGTATTACGGGTCAACAGACCTGATCAGGGAGTTCCCTGGGGAGGGTCAAAGTAATCTGCAATTCTGAGCTCAGAGGCATATAAAGATGAAAATATCAGGATGACAAGAAAGAGATAAATGATGGTAAAGATCAATGGACTTTACATTACAGTGTAGAATAAGTGGTGTGGACTCACTATCATTCTCTCAGCTAAATAGTGCAACCAACTGCATTCAAAATTGCAAGCCTAGGGTTCTCACAGGGCTGAATGCCACGTGGCTGTAACTCTACCCTTACAGTCCTGTGGGGTAGCTCTGGAATACTACCTGCTGATGTATCTCTTGACTAATTCCCATTTATACAAATTGACATCGTGCAGCATTAACTAAAGAATACAAATATTTACTAAATGGCAAGTTAAAAATAATGACAATAATGTGTTCAATATAACTAATCAATATTAATAATACTAATTAACATTAAAGTTACTGGGAAAAAGAAAACTAGATAAAGAATAATTTGAAAAATCACAGTCCATCACACATTTGTAGGTCATATGGTCATTCAAAATATTAGGAGTATCCTTGAGGGGAGAGTGGAAACACAATAGAAATTTTTCAATTAGAAAGAGGATCAAGGAAACCCATGTTCCTGGAATAATTCAAAAGTTTATTTTTCAAGCCTTAATGTACTTGGTCTCCTTAGAGACAATATATACCACACAAATCAGCTTTTTTTTTTTTATAGCTGATTCCTTTCTTGTCCTTACTATTCTCTTGCTGGGCAAAGCTGTAACACTTTTCCTTTAGAGATGATGAAATAATACCAAGATTCTTGAACGTGTTGAAGTACTCAGATTTGCAAACATCAGAAGCCTTGATTTTTGCCAAATCAATTCCAAGTTACTAAAGCCCAGAAAAAGAACAAGTGATGTAAACTTATTTCTTGCTCTTTTTCTTCTTCTTAGACAATAAAGGAAAGTAGAAGGTAATTCCCTTATCTCAAGATGTAGATGCTTTATAGGCATCTATCCCAAATAGGGAAGAAGAAGTCCTTATTACTCTTCCCATAGCAGCAGGATTTAGATGTTTCATTCAGGATGAGCTTCCCACAGCTGTGGGAATGAAACAGAGAAACAATTGCTATCTCATTAAAAATGACTGTAATGAGTCAACATATCCCTTGCTGGAAATACACATTCATACATAGTTATGCACATAGGAAACATGCATTCATAAAAAAAATAAAACATTAAATTGGGAATGCAACTAAAAAACAAAAAAAAAGAAAAGTAAAAGAAAAATGTATGTTTCAATCTATGTTGAGATTTCATCATTTCTTTCTCTGGAAGTAGATATCGTTTTTCATCATAAATCCTTCAGAATTTTCTTGGATCATTTTCTCACTGAGAATAGCTGAGTCATTCACAGGTGCTCATCATAAAATATTGCTTTCACTGTGTACAATGATCTCCTGGCTCTGCTCACTTTACTTTGTACCAGTTCATATATGTATTCCCAAGTTTTTCTGCAAACAGCCTGTTTGTCATTTCTTCTAGCACAATAATATTCCATCACATGCTTAGACCACAAGTTGTACAGCCATTCCCCAAATGGTGGGCATTCCTTCAATTTCTAATTCTTAACCCCCACAAAAAAAGAGCTGCTATAAATATATTTTTCCATAGAGGAGCTTCCCCCCTCCCCATTTTTTCTTTGATCTCATTGGGATAAAGATCTAGTAACACTATTGTTGGATCAAAGGGTATGAACACTTTTATAGACCTTTGGACATAGTTCCAAATTACTGTCCAAAACGATTGGATTAGTTCACAACTCCACCAAGAGTACATTAGTGTCCTGATTTTTTGGCATCTCCAAGATTTGTCATGTTACTTTTTTGTCACATTAACCAATCTTACAGGTGCAAGGTGGCACCTCAAAGTTGTTTTAGTTTGCACTCAAATTACTTCAATGATGAAAACATATCCTTAAAACTTAAACCAATGAGTTAAAACAAAGAATGAAAACTATAGAAAAATATCCCTAAAAAATTCTAACATTTTAAAATTAAATATTAACAAGAAGCTATAACAATATTTAAGAAAATTATATGATATCATCTGAATGGATTTATACTAAGAAAGCAGTGATAGTTCAATATGAAGAAAACTATAACACTAGACCATATTAATAAAAGGAAAAGAATGAAGTGATTATTTAAAGATAGTAAAAGATTTTGCTAAAAGGCAATATCCATTTCTGTTACCAAAAAATGGAAAACAATACATTTATTTTCTTTTATTATACTGAATATATTTCTATAAAATAAAATGTCATTATTTTATGCCATAAGGATAAACTAATAATTTTTCAGCAAGATCAAAGATAAATCAAGGATGTCCATTATCAATACAACTATTTTTTCTTGTATGAGAAGTGCCAGTAAAACAATAACAGAAAAGAAAAGAAAATGAGAAACTGAGCATAGGCAAAAAGGCAGCAAAGGTTTGTTTTTTTGCAGATGTTATGACAGTATACTCAGAGAATCCTAGAGTCAATTAAAATTAAGTGAAACAACCTATCAGGTTGGCTAACATGACAAAACAGGAAAGTTATAAATGTTGGAGAAGATGTGGGAAAATTGGAACATTAATGCATTGTTGGTGGAGTTGTGAACTGATCCAACCAGTTGGGAGAGCAATTTGGAACTATGCCCAAAGGGCTATAAAATTGTACATGCCCTTTGACCCAGCAATAGCACTTCTAGGACTGTATCCCAAAGAGATCATAAAAATGGGAAAAGGAACCACATGTACAAAAAAATTTATAACAGCTCTTTCTGTGGTGGCAAAGAATTGGAAATTGAGGGGATTCCCATCAATTGAGGAATGTCTGAACAAGGTGTGATACATGAATATAATGGAATACTATTATGCTATAAGAAATGATGGGCAAGTGGACTTCAGGAAAACCTGGAAAGACTTGTATGGACTGATGCTGAGTGAAGTGAGCAGAACCAGGAGAATATTGTACACAGTAACAATGACATTGTATGATAACTGACTTTGATAGACTTAGCTCTTCTCAGCAATGCAAGGATCTATGACACCTCCAAAAGTCTCATGATGGAAAATGTTATCCACATCCAGAGAAAGAACTATGGAATTGGAATGCAGATTGAAGCCTATTATTTGCTCTTTTTCTCTTCTGTTTTATTTCTTCTTTTTTGGGATTTCTCCTATTAGTTCTAATTCTTCTTTGAAACATGATTAATGTGAAAATATGTTTAATAGGAATGTATATGTAGAACCTATTCCAGATTACGTGCCATCTCAGAGACATAGGTGGGAGGGAGGGGGAGAAAATTTAAAACTCTAAACCTTAAGGAAATTAATGTTGAAGACTAAAAATAAATTAATAAAAATGAAATAAAGTGAAACAATTGAATATTTAAGCAAAGTTGCAGGATAAAATATCAATCCACATAAATCATGACCATTTCTGTATATTAGCAATAAAACCCAGAAGGAAGAGATAGAATAGTAAATTCAATTTAAATAAATATAAAATGTGTAAAATATTTGAGACAGCAATGAAAGAGCTACTAGAAATATTTTTGTACATGTGGGTCCTTTCCCCATTTTTATGATCTCTTGTGGATACAGCCCTAGAAGTGCTATTGCTGGGTCCAAGGGTATGCACGTTTTATAGCCTTTTGGGCATAGTTTCCAAATTGCTCTCCAAAATGGTTGGATCAGTTCACAATTCCACCAACAATGCATTAATTTTTCAATTTTTCCACATCTTCTCCAACATTTATCATTTTTCTGTTTTGTCATGTTAGCCAATCTGATAGGTTGTTTCACTTAATTTTAATTGACTCTAGGACTCTCTGAGTGTACTGTCATATCATCTGAAAAAAAAAACAATACCTTTGCTTCCTTTTTGCCTAATAACAAAACTATAGGAACTATAATAATACAAAAATTAAACACTTTTTAGAGAAAGAAAAAAGTCCTAAATAATTTCAGAAATACTAATTGTCTCTTGGTAGACTTAAAATAAAAATAAATATTATAAGCAGTAGTAGTAGTAATAGTAATAGTAGTAGTAGTAGTAATGCAAAATTAAATAACTTTTTCTGTGCCATACTAATCAAATTATCAAAGGATTTCATTATTTAATATGAAAAATAAGAATGAAATTCATCTGAAGGAGAAAAAAGCTCAAGAATATGTGAGAAATAATGAAAAAAATGTGATAAGGAAGAGAATTTAATTTTACCACTTGGTAAACTATATTACAAAGAAGCAATTATTGCAAAATGTTGGCACTGGTTAAGAAATAAATAAATCTATGAAACACATTAAATACAAAAAACAAGCAAACTTACATAATAGGATAGTATTCTATATATTCAAAGACCTCAGCTACTCTGGTAGGAACTCACTTTTAGGAGGTAGCTAAGTGGTGCAATGGATAGAGCACCAACCCTGGATTCAAGAGAACCTGAGTTCAAATACAGCCTCAGACACATAACACTTAATTTCTGTGTGACCCTGGGTAAGTCACTTAACCCCTTTGCCTAGGCAAAAAACAAAAAAAACAAAAAAAAAACTCACTTTTAAGTAAATCTACTGGTGAAATTGGAAAGTCTGGCAATAATTAGGCATAGACCAATATTTCAGAATATATGAAGATAAGCAGCACATAAGTACATATCTGAGATACAAAGCAGTATATCAGAAATAAATTAAAAAAGAAAGTATAAATTATTAAATTTCCAGTATATTAAAAGGAGAACAGTTAATGATAAAGCAAGTAAAGGACTGTGTTAGAGATAATAGAATGCAAAATGTTTATGTCATAAAATACAAAAAAAAGAAGTTTTGGCAAAAACAAAACCAATGAAGCCATAAATAGAAGGGAAGTAAGTACGTGGGGAAAGGGGGAATTTGGCAAGTTTCTCTGAAAAATACCTTGCCTCTAAAGCATATTAAACATGATTCAAATTTATACAAAAAAGAGCTATTTACCAATTGATAAATTGTTGAAAAAATACAATAGGTAGTTTTTGAATAAATAACAAAGCTAAATTATCTATATAAAATATTTCAAATCACTATTAATTATAGAAATGCGAATTAAAGTGAGTCTAAAGTTCTAGCTCATGCCTGTGAGATTGACAAAGCTGACAAAAAAGGGAAAATGACAAATGTTCAGGGAGCCATGGCAAAACATGTGCATTGCTGTGCTGTTGGACAATTGTTGAATCTGTGAATTTGTTGTCCTATTCTAAATTCCACCTGGAGCTCTGTCCAAAGAGCTACTAAAATTTTCAGTGAGCTGACTCCAGAAACAAAGAGTTGTATGAGAGAGGGATAGTATAGGTTTCATTTTACAAATTGTAAATTTATTTTTAATGACTATAGACCTCTCTATAAACATCACACATCTTTTTCAATACTATTTTATGTTTTCTTGAATAAATGCAAGTCGTAGGATACTAGTCTCTAGAGAATTGAAATGGAAAATCACCCAGATGATATGGGGTGACATATGGTAGATATGAGTGAGCAATAACTCATTCAAACAAGAAGTTGTAACAAAGTAATGCAGTAATGATGTCATCAAATGAATGCAAGATTGAAAGAATAATTAGGACGGTCATGTGATGCTAGTAAAGGATAATCAGTAGATATTCTATGTGCTTCATCTATATCTATCAAGGTAAAGCTAAAAGGCCTCATCATGCAAATGAATACATCTGGAATGACATGGAGAAGTATATAAGATGAGTGAAAGATGGATCACAACCTATATCTTTGCAGAGATCTATTTTAATTTTTATGTATTGGTAATAATTTATCATTCAGCCTGAGATGAAATAAAATATGTAAGTAAAGTATGGCCAAGAATCACAGGCCTTAGCAATATCTGAAAAATTAAATTTTCAAGGAACTTGGAAAAAAAAGACAAGACTACATGATAGACATAAATAGCCTACAGCACATTATCCATGATGATACATATATAAGAAGTAATACAAATGATTTTTATTACAAGTTTATGTTTTCTTTGATACAGCAAACATCCAGTAAGGAAAGTCCCTCCACCAGTGCAGATACATAAATGCTCTGCAACTTAACAGTCTTTTTGGTGCCTTTCATTAAGCATGGAGAAGTTAAATAATTTGCTCATAGTAATGTATCAGTTAGTAAATAAACATTTATTGAGTGCTCATTATGTACCAGACACCACACTAAGTACTGAGAATACAGAGAAAGACAAAAGACATTTTCCCGCCCTCAATGAGTTCACAATCTAATTGGCAAGAAATACATAAACAACTATGTACAAACAAGGTATAGATAGGATAAATTTGAAATAATCAATAGATGGAAGATACTAGAATTAAGAGAGATTGAAAAAAAGGCTTCTTATATAAGCAGGTAGGTTTTTCTTTGGGACTTGAAGTCAGAGAAGCCAAGAGAAGTAGATGAGGTGAAAAAAACATTCTAGGTATTGGAGACACCAGAGAAAATGCCCAGAATAGGAGGATGGAGTCACTTATTTGATGACTAGCAAGAAGGGTAATGTCATAGAATTGAAGAGTGCATTGGGGGTTGTGAGGTGTAAGAAGACTGGAAAGGTTTGGAGTCCATGTAAGTTGTGGAAGGCTTGCAAAACCAAACAGAATTTTATACATGACACAGGAAGTGATGAGGAGTCACTGGAATTCTGTGTGTGTGTGTGTGTGTGTGTGTGTGTGTGTGTGTGTGTTTGCATGCACACATGTGCTATGGTGGGGTGGGGTTGGGTGATGTGGTCAGATCTGTGCTTTAGGATCAGTTTGACAGCTGAACTGAGGAAGGACTGGAGTAGGGCAGTTTAGTCAGCAGGCTATCGCAATAGTTCAGGCAGGAGTTAATGAAAGCTTATAATAAGGGGCAGCATTGTTAGAAGAGATAAGGGATGTATGTGAGAGAAGTTATAAAAGTAAAATTCACAGGCCTTAGGAACAAATTGGATATATGGAGGGGAGGAAGAGGAGTTGAGGATGTCATGTAGGCTATGAACTTGGGTAACTGGGAATATGGTTGTGCCCTTCACAACAATAAAAAAAAATAGAAAGCAGGGAATGTTTGGAGTAGTGCAGAAGGTGTAAGAATACTGGAAAAGTATGGAGGTAGGGTATGCTATAAAGGGTTTTGAATGCTAAACAGAAAATTTTAATGTTATCCTTTAGGTGACAGGGAGTCACTGGAGTTTATTGAGAAGGGAGGTGAGATGGTCAGACCTTAAGGAAAATGATTTTGATAGCTGAGTGAAAGATAGATTGGATGGGAAAGAAACTTGTTGTAGGCATACCAACCAGTAGGCAATAGCCCATGCATGACATAATGAGGTCCTTTAGTAAAGTGATGGCAGTATCAGAGGAGAAAAGTAAGTGGACATATTTGAGAAATGTTACAAAAATGAATTGACAGGTTTGTGAGTCTGGGAGTATAGGAAAATGATTCTGCCTTATAATTGGGAAGTTTGAAAGGTGAGGAAGTCTGATGAAAAAGATAATATGTTCAGTTTGGGATATTTTGAATTTAGCATGTCTACAAGATATCTAATTTAAGATGTTTAAAAGAGAGCTGGAGTTGTGAGATTGGAGGTTACTGGAGAAGTTTGGGCTAGATAAATAGATTTGAGAATCATTAGCATAGAGAATATAATGGAGTCCTTGAGAGCTGATGAGCTATTACCAAGTGAAATAGAGAGGGAGAAAAGAAGCCAAACCAGGATAGAGCCTTGTGGGAAACTCACAGTTAGTTGATGTGACTTGGATGAAGATACAGTAAAAACAACTGAGAGAGTAAACAGATATGTCAGAGGAGAGCCTAGAGGGAGTAGTGTCCCAAAAGAAGAGAGTATCCAGAAGAAGAAAGTGATCCAGACCACACATACAACTCCCCTATGCCTTTTACATAAGTGCTCAATAAATCTTTTTTTTATAAATAAACAATGAGAGTAGAGTGGAGGTTATCTAAAACCTACAATTATGCATAAAATTCTTTTTAAAACTTATTTTATTCTCAATTCAGGGAACAAAACAAGCATTTCCATAACATAGAAAAATAAAACCATAGAACCATGGCAGTCTGAACTGGTCAGATACAGGTAAATGTATGAGGCTTGATAAAGCAATGCCATCATATCAACCCAGCGACTTTACCAGTTCCTAATCTCACTCACAAGCTCTTTATGAGTATTAGAAAGAAAAGACAATAAAAGTAGGCAGCATAATAGAGCAGAAATAACACTGGAGGGAGTAATGAGATGGGGTTCAAATCACACCTTTGATTCTTGCTACCTCTCTTACTTTAAGCAAATCATTCAATCAATTTCAGTTTCCTCATCTATTAAGAGCACAGGAGAAGATAAGATAGATTACATGTGAGGTCTCTTTCACATCTGGAACTATATTATGCATACTAAAATCAAAAGTCTAAACCATGATTGGTGATGCTTCAAAAATTATTGTTGTATTTGATTTTAGTAGCTTTTTCCCTGGTGTTCAAATCATACAATGTAGATGAGTATATATGATCCTTAAAGGCAGAGACAGACATTTCTTTCTTTGTATCCACAGTGCCTAGTACATGGCCAGGCACAAGGTATCTGCATAATGTATGCTTGTTGAATTGAACTGAAATAATTCATGTACTTCTATAGCACCTTCAAATCCACATTAATGTGTTTTCCTCTGATAACTTTACTCTAACTCAGGAAAGGGCTTTCTCTCTGCTATTCAATTTCTAGATGCATATACTTCAAGCCACTCATCCCTCAGATCAATTTGTTTTTATATTATCTTATATTACTTCATCAGAGACAGTAATTTATTGAACTTCTCAATTCTCCCTAAAATTGTTTTAAACCTCATATCCTGAATTTTATTTTGGAAAAATAGTATTTTACATAGTTTCAAGATTACTGCTAAAAATGTACAGTAAGTCTCATTTGGAAATTTTTCTTAATGCCATTGCTTTTTCTTTTACTCATTTTCCACATCAATTGACTGCACTCACACTGGAACAATTAAGCAGGTTATTGCTCAAGTGTGAATCAAACATTTATATTTCAGACAGGGGAAAAGAGCACTTTAATCCTCAAACTGAATTCATGTGTGTGTTTTAATTATTTTATCCTTCAACTCTTTTAATTATTACAAATGAATAACTAAAAAAATCAAAGCTTTTTTTTCTTGGAAGTTATATACCATTTCCTCTAACTACCACCAAGTCAATATAAATGCTGTATAATCAATGGAAAAAAGTTGTTAAATATTTTTATTAATTGAAGACTTTCATAATTGTTTCAAATTTTACAAATAACTTAAAATTTCATGAAATATTCTTTCAGAAAACTTGAATTTTTTTTACTTTAGTCATAAGAAAAAAATAATGTGGCCATAGGTTGGAATTTTTAGATAGTCTCTACCCCATTTCATTCATTTGTCCCTTCATAATTTTTTTTGGTGAATTTAATACATGAAAGGCAAAATGTACACATATGTGGGATGAGAGTATAAAAAATTAAATAAGACCACTGACATCTCCATAGGACTTACTATCTAGCAGGGCATATACAATGTGTATAGTAATGAGGAAATAACATTTTGAATTTTCTGAGAAAGGAAAGGCAGTTACAGAGAAGTTCTCATTAGGAAGTGATTATTTCCAGGTCAACAGATGAAACAACTCTTCATGGAGAAGGTGGCATTTGCTATGAATTTTAAAGGATTGTTAGTATTAAAGGAGTGGGCCCAGGGGAAAAGAGTACTGAAAACACAGGAAACAACTTTAGCAAAGGAATGGGAATAAGAAAGTACAGAAAAGTGTGGTATTACAGACAGAGCAATGGACTTGGTATCAAGCAATCTGGGTTCAAGTGCTTGAATTACCATTTACTATGAGTTAAATCGAAAGATATCACCTTTCCGAGCTATAGTTTTCTCATCTGTAAAATAAAAAGGATGAACATGTTCCTTCCAGTTAAAAGATCTAGTCATTATATGAGTTTCAGGAAAATCTCAAGGCATGGAAATCTATACAATTTGAAAAGTCAACAGTGTGTAAAAAAAATAATAATTTTCATATAGCTAATATTAAGCAGCATCTACTTGTTTTGCTGTTCAACACTAAATGATTCCAAGGGCATTTGAAAATGGGGAAACCATTCTAGCACCTTATGAATTTTGGGGGAGTCAAGTCAGATTCGGTCACTTGCTTGGGAACTTGAAATAGTGCACATTTCCCTTTAGGTTTTTGCATTCTTATAGCTGAAAGATTGGAATTCTGGAATTCGTAGATTGGCTAAAAAGAGAGAGAGACAGGAAGCAGAGTCAAGAAACGTATTATTGGTTTAGTCCAAATGAGAGATAATGAAAGCTTAAATTCAGTAAAAATAATATTATACAAATATTGTACCATAAACTATACATATATATGTGTATGTTTTATATATATGTGTGTGTGTGTGTGTGTGTGTATGTATGTATAATTCTTGCATAATCTGACATGCAACCTAGATTTTTATAAAGTAGATTTCAAAGTATTAGAAGTGAAAATAAGTTGAATCCCATGAACAAAAATATTTCAGTGGAAGTGAGCACATGAGGCATAGGATATATTAACAAAAATAAATTCTGGAGACAGAAGAGGAAACAATTCAATGAGAAGCAAAACTGATATTTACCTGAGTGGACAAATACACAAGAAACTGACCAACTGAATTAGATTTGAAAAAGTGACAAAAGATGAACTCAAGACCTGATCTCAGAGGAGAGATGCAAGAGCATGGCACGGTCCTGTTCAAAAAACAAAAACAAAACAGCAACAGGAAAGCTAAAGTTCATAATGAGCTGAGACCAGCAAAAAAAAAAAAAAGTTAAGAAAAAAATTACAATTCTTTTGGAAGAAAATGAAGGAGCAAATGCTTGGTGTGGTTATGATTGTTATAGCTGGCAAGAGAACAAATGGCAAAGCTGTTCAGCTATTATTTTGCTTCTTTTTTCTCTGCCTATGAGAATGAACATTTTCCTGGAAATAACCCAATAAAAATGTCTAAAGGGCAGGTTATGTCCAAGACAAGTGAGGAAATAGTAAGAAAGCACTTAGTTGTTCTTGAATTAAATGCATCTGTGGCCCAGAACTACATTGCATGTCCTAAAAGAATTCACAGAAATAAATACAAAGACTCTGTAAATAGTATTTGAAAAATCATAGAAAAAAGGGAGTGGTATCACAAGATAGGAGCACAAATGTTATTCTGACTCTAAAAAATGAGTATGAAAATTCTAAGTCCCTGATCTATTTTTCAATTATTGGGAAAATTCTAGAATGGAGAGAGTAAACATCTTTGGATGGTGAACATATGGGAAGAGAACTGGTGACTACAAACATCCCAGATGGTTTTATCAAGAACAGGACTGCCAAACTGACCTCGTTTTATTAATTTATTTTTATGGTATTTCTAAACAAGTAGGTGAGGGGAAAGCTATATTAATGTATGTATACACACGTGTGGGAATGTGGGTTGGTGTGGGTGTGGATGTGTTTTAATGTATTGTAAGCACAATATGAGAAATCATCATGATATGGCATTCTTTTCCCTTGAAAATTAAAAAAATGTTTATGAATTTGGATTTCATTAAAATAGATATAACTTTAATGAATAAGGAGGCAGCTGGTCAAATGTTTGCTGCAGGGGTTGCAATCACAGTCAGACCAATAATGAACACTACATGGAAATCCAAGAAGGGAAAGAATATCCCAAAGAGGTGAACAATGTATCAAATTGTCAATTTGCTTTACTGGGGGACTTAAAGGGTCTGGATGTAAGAACTGAATTATTGTGGCCAGAATGACATCAGAATTCACAATGTGAAAGATAATGGAGTGAAGAGGTAGTAAAGAAGATAGTATAAACTATTCTTTTTTATAAGATTTGCATTGAAAAGTATGATTGGAACAAGAGTCCAAGAGATAATGGATTAGAAAGAATATCTTTTTATGATAAGGCAGACTTGAGAGGCAAGAGGAAAGAATACAGAAGATACTGAAGTTGAAAAAATGAAAAGATAATAATGTTATTATTCTGGCTACAGAGTTGTTCTTGAAAACATTATCATTACTGATTCATAAGTCCTTACTTTTCTGGATCTTAGAGTTGTGGATGTAACACTCAGATCTAGCCCGAACAATAGATAGGCAAGTGGTGGGATATATGATTGAATTGAGAGAGTGAATTTTTGTTGATAAAAGGGGAGAACTTTCTTGATTTGAGAATTTCTATCTGCTTAAAAGGGAGCAGTATCTTTAAAATAAGTCCAATGACCATCAGAGAATCAGTTTCAAGTAAAATTATGCATTGAATCCCTTGACTGATTTTTGGAGTGAGGTGATTATGAATGTTAATTAATAGAAAATATGGAATTAATACCTATTGATAAATTTTGTTAGATCAAAAAAAATTGACAGTTGCTGTATCCCCACTTTAGAATGATATAATCCACAGGGAAGTACAAATTAAATATTTTAAAAAGTGTTCAGCTCTTCATTTTGAGGGACTTGTATTATTCTCACATTTATCTTATTCTTTAATTCTGTTTCACCATTTATGAGCATCTCTGGAAGAAAGTGTGAAAAAGTAAAATGTTAAATCAATCTTTTTTTTGGTACTAAATCTCATTGAAGTTCAGTGTAGGGAGATTGAAAGTATATTTTGGAGCTGAAAAAAAAATCTTGTGGTTCTAGCTCAGGTTCATTTTCCTATGTGAATGAAAAGACAAAAAAAGCAAATGACTCAGAAATATTAGGGCAACATTCAATATACCACACTGAATCCACTCCAGACTCCTCAATAATGACCGCATATCTTCACTGGTTGCTTGACTTAAAACTCACAAGTTGGTTGTGACTAATGTCATCTGATTCATAACAAATGCCTCTTCTTTCCCTATTCTAACATGAATATTGTAAATACTTGGAGAGGTCCTGACTTGGGCTCCTATTAATACCCTCTGTTTTTATACTATCTCTCATACATTTCTCCTTAATTCACTTTGTGGGGGAAATTTTAGATTAATGATACCCCGTCTTGATTTCTCCTTCTTCATTTTTCCATAGAATTGCCAATGATAGATTGTAGCATAAGTATGTGTTTTGCATTTTATTTTTATTACTATTCAGTAAGATACAGTGAAACTAACTCTGGATTTGGAGTCAGGACCTGGGTTCAGATCTCAGGTCTGTTTCTTATTACATATGTTACTTAATACAAGTTTCTTAACCTGCATGAGTCTTGTTGTGAAATGACCTCTAAGATGTAAGGGTCCCTTTTAGCTCTATGACTATAATGCCTTTTCCAGTTACAAAGGGAAGTGGAAGTTGCACATTATTATCAAAAGTCTCCAGTCTAAGTCATATTTCCGGCAGATAAATTATTTAAGCTATTAGTATAGAAAACTGAACCTCCACCATATCTGCATGGGAGCTCTCAATATCTCAGACAGCTTGGATGGGTGCCTGGAAAAAAAGGAGCTGAGAGAGAAATATACAAGGGGAAAGAAGGAGAAGTACCTTTTTAAAGTTTATACAATTTAAGAAGTTATGTTGGTTATAACATTTTTGCAGGTTGGTAAATATTACTCATAGATTGATAAAATCCCATGGAGCAGCAGATGTAGAACACTGATTGAGAGGATGCTGAGTACACAAGAGAAAGAGGGGGGAAAAAACAAAAAACAAAACATTAGTCAGTTATCCAAATGCTTCCAAATGTCCAGATGCTTGTCATCACAGATACAAGACCTATAAGTGATTTATTATATTTTTAAACTCTTAAACCAGATGTTTTCCTGTCCTGTGGGTCAAATTGTGAGTTGTATTTTAAAGCTGAGGAAGTTAAAACAAACAGTTGAGTAATTACATTTTCTTTTGTATTGTGGATACTGTTGGGAACAGGTTTTCTATTGTGTTGTCTTGGGAAAAGCTAAATGCTTGTCCATGTGGGAAAGGAATTTAAAGAGCAAAATATAGTTTAAATACTCCATTTTCACAACACTGGCTAATAAAAATATGCTTATGCTCAAATAATTCAGTACAAAATTTTTCATATAAATCAATAAAAATGAAACCACAAGAGGAAATATTCTGAGAATTGTGAAAAGTAAAGTTTTTTAAGTAACTTTAAATACAAATGTGTTTAGTTTATCCATTTTGCTTTGGATTTACATAGTAAAATATAGTATTTAAATATGATCTGAAAGGGAATTCTGGAGTATATCAGGGTGAGTAGCCATGTCTAAGCCATATATCCTTTAATCACCACATAACAAGAACTGTGCTACATAGAGTAAAATAATAAAAAAAAGAGAGAAGAGAAATAATTATCAGGAAGGAGTAAGAAAGATTGAAGAAATGAGTAAACAAACAACAGCAACAACAAAAAGATTCTCCTTCAATGAATTAATGACATGGAGAACAAAGAAAGGAAGAGAAATTTTCAGAATAATAGTACAATAACAATGTCTAAGAGTTCAGGATTGAGAATGTAAGGATCTTGCAAAAATAATAAGTATTGCAAAAATCAATTTCAAAATATATTTATGTTCAGTTTTACTGTATACTTTTGTTTACTCTTCCAATTCAATACCTAAAAACCCATCTATTCCATCTATATGTTAAAATATGGGATTATAAGTATTTTGTTTAGATTTCATTGATATTGTCTGCATTTTCCACATTTATCTCTGTAAATGCTCTTTTAGCCCTCCCCTACATAGTTATCCTTCCCTTGTAAACATAGTCATTGTGTTCTCCTCAGTTTTATACCCTACTTATATCTTGTAAAGACTAATTATTCAAATATTATATTTTAGGGAGTGAAAGGAGTTTGCGCCTTTGATTTCATGAGTGGAGAGAACTTTGGAGAAGGAAATTTCCTCAATGAAGACCTGCAATGACATATCCATTTTAAATCTGAAGCAAGCCCTCTACCCTTTATATCATATTGACTGTCAATCAAAAATATTTATTAAAAATAACAAAATCAAGTCAACTAAATATATTGAAATTTAGAAAGACTGGTCCCAATTAAAAATTAAAATTAGAATTACTTTCTGGAGTGGTTTCAGATTTAAGTTCTATCCTATGTAAATATTCCACCCCCATACTCAACCTGATCATACAACAAATCAAACATCCTAATTCAGTATATATTTAATAGATCAAGTCTCTATTTACATTATTTGAAACATTTTTGACCATCTCCTGATATGAAATAAGAATGAATCTAAGAATATATCTGTCCATGCTTTTCAGATCACTGATACAATGAATTTCCTACTTTCTCTGAAAATCACCTAATATTGTCTTCTAGAATTTAAGATAAGAAATCATTAAAAAGAAAATATAATGCACCTCAGGAACTGTGACAGGGCATGGAGTGTATCTACTCTCTGAACCCATGGATAAAAGTGTTAACTTTTTACAACAGAAAAGAATCGCAAACTAGAAAAGATTTTTGGATGCCAATTTCTTCAAAAAGGGAAGAAAATAACAATGGTCTACTGCTTGTAGCTCTAGTTGAAGGTTTGAACTACTCTTCAATAGTTACACCAATAAAGTATATGATCCTAATGAACTTTGAGAAATAGTACAAGTCTTGAATAATTTTGGTAAGGCTAGAAAGCAAAATAATTGACATATTTTTTTTGCGATATACTGGACTTTGTCATTTCATCTGGGATGCTGTAATTTAAAAATTTGTTCATCTTCTTAGCAAATTTTCCCAATATTCCAGTCTGCACATTGTTCATTTTAATTGTCCCATACCCAGAAACTCTTACTCTTCTTATGTATTTTTATCTCTCAAAAGTGATTTTTTTATAAAGGCTTACCATTTACTGATATTATAGTATTTTTTCCAATAATACAATGAATTAATTGAACAACATTACATCATTTATTATATATTTGTGTATGCAATCTAAAAAGATAAGAGTTTAATACTAGAATATAAAATCACTTAAAAGTTATGCATGTGACAATAAAAATTAGGGTTAACTTAGAAGAACATTTGTAGGATAAATAACTGATGAGTCTGATATACAAGATATGACCCTGATCAATATATAAAAACCAAAAGCCAGTCTCCAATACATAAGTGGTAAAAAGAAATGAATAAACTATTTTAAGAAAAAGAAATTAAAATTATTAACAGCTATATAAAATAATTTTCCAAGTAACTATTAAGAGAAATGTGAATTAAAACAATTAAAAAGTTTTTCTTCACTCTCATCAAAATAGCAAAGATGATTTTTAGAAAAATCGATATTAAAGCAGTACACTGTTCTAGTACACTATGGCTGAAGCTGTGAACTGTTCCATCCTTTCTGTAAAAGAAATTTAAAATTATATGGAAAAAGTTGCAAAATTATTCATACTCTTTGAGCAAGTGAACTGTTACCTGGTCATATAGCCTGAGGAATTGATAGGCTGAAAAATTCTGTCTCTCCATCTCTCTCTAGGAGGCTGTCTCTCTGTGTCTGTCTGTCTGTCTGTCTGTCTGTCTCTCTATCTTTCTCTCTCTCATTTATAATAGCAAATATTTGGAAATGAAAAAGAGATTTGGAGAAGAGATGGACTAAAAGTTGTATGTAAATATAGTACAATAATTATACCATAAAAAGAGCAATGTGAAGAATTCAGAGAAATTAAAGTTTTGGTATGATGTGTTGAAGACTGAAGAAAGCAGAAACAAGGGAGTAATATATGTAACAACTATAACATTGCAAACAACAAAACTAAAAGGCAAACTATTATGAATTTTAGTGAACAATATCACTTGAGAAAAATTATGGGAAAATGCACCTTTGTCCTCTAGGCACTGCAATTAGGATTATGGATGTGGAAAGTGACACTTTGAAACAGTTACTGTGGTGGTTGGTTTTATTTAAATGTGTTTTTCTTTGTAATAGAAAGTTTCTGTGTGTGTGTGTGTGTGTGTGTTTATTGGGAAAATGGTTAAAGGGAAATGGCTCGGGACAAAATGAAAAGCAACTACAAAACTTAAAAGAATAAATATAAGAAAGGAAGCTGAATATTTGTGTATGGAAGTATAATCTATTAAAAGGATCCAGTTTTCAAAGTTTATCCTGCTAAAGAATATTGAAAGTTGATGGCAAAGCAATGACAGTTTGTAAAAAGAAAGAATATTAATGATTGTAAGATAACCTGATCTCACATTAGCATTCACTTTTTATCCACAATACAATCTACATATATCAGCTAAAGGAGAATTGGAAACTAGTACTTAGCAAAAATCCCTTCTGATAAGATCAAAAACTTGTGTATGTGAAAATTTAAAGTCTAAAACAAATTATATCAGAGACACTCAATAATAGGACAAGTACTCCAGAAGAAGAAAGACTGGCTTTTTTTTTTTTTAACAAAATCTTTTTGAGAAAGGAGGAATCTATGTGCCTGAAACTCTATAGATTTTCTTAATGTTAATGATCACATAACCATGGAAGTTCATAGAGTAGTAAGGGAAGTAGGGATCAATAAGTTCCAGTTCTTCACTATAGAGACCAGGAAATACAAACCAAATAGTTTAGATGACTTTTCCAGAAGATCTGCATCCAAGATTCTATCCAATACTCTATACATTCTTTCCAAACTAATGAATGCAATAATGATAACATAGATTTGTATAGGGATTGACAATTTCCTATTACTTCATGCACATCACTTCATTTGACTATCATAAAAACCCTCTAAGAAAGAAAAAGGCAAGACTATTTCCAGGTGTTTAAGATAAGGCCATTGAGGGGCAGCTAGGTGACACAGTGGATAGAGTACCAGCCCTGAAGTCAGCCTGACCTGAGTTCGAATCTGGCCTCAGACCAAACACTTGACATTTACTAGCTGTGTGACCCTGGGCAAGTCACTTAATCCCAATCTCCCCCCTCAAAAAAAAAACCAAAAAAAAAAAAAAAAAACAAGATGAGGCCGTTGAGCTTCAGTGATTAGGTCCAAGAGACACAGCCTGAAAATATTGGATATGGTACTAGAACTCAGATCTGCTGATTTTTTGGTCAGGGCATTTTTCCTTACATTATGCTTCCTCCTCTGTGGGAGATTATTTTTTTTCCCACAAAAGAAATACCTCTTCCATATATTGGTGAAGTTTATAATTATCTATTCAGTCTATGGTGTATAGTTATCATAGTTCCCAAGCAATCAATGAAATTGTCAACTTCAAAAGGAACAGAATTTGATAAATAACTGTTTATTGTCTAACAAGAAAAGCAGCTAAGGTTTAGGTAGACAAGCCCCAAAAGACAGGGTTTTCTTTGTGAATTTTAGAGATAGATAAAGTTCTTGCCCCAACTCTGCAGATTAGATCAAGCAATCCAACCTACAGAAAGAGCTAATTATAAATTGCTTGTACATTTTTGATATCTAAGAGAAGCTTGTTTCAAGGGATTTTAAATGAAAAAAAGATTCTAACTTGAGCATCAGGTTATGTATAGAACCCAAATGTATTGCTCTGAATGTTCATTTAAAAATTATTAAGAAGTAGTAATAAAATTATATTCCAATAAAATTCATTTACTTGAGATAATGGTTTAGGTTTCTGAACATTTTTCTCAAAAATTCAGCTCTTCAAAGGAGTAACTCAAATGGAAGGCTTTCAAAATTGTATGTGTAGAAGGCAGCAACATGGCACAGTGAATAGAGCACTAGACCTGGAGTCAGAAAGACCCAACTTCAAATTTGGCCTCAGACACTTGCTAGCTGTTTGATCCTGAGCAAGTCACTTCACCCCGATTGCCTCCAAAATACACACACACACACACACACACACACACACACACACACACACATACACACATGTAGTGCACCTGCTGTGACAACAACAATAGTGTGCCAGTACAGATAAATTAATCAGTTTCACTTTCAATATAATCAGTAAATATATCATAGCTATATACTAGAAGCATCATGATACAGGGTGCTGGACTTGTATTCTGGAAATTCTATGTTCAAAATCTATTTCTGACCCTTATTACTGAGGTGTCCAAGGGCAAATCATACAAACACTCCAAGTATCAAGCAACTCTCTAAGACTTTAAGTTATAGATACGGTAGAACTCTGCTGAAGTTACAGATCATTGAAGTATTGATATTTGTATTATAGACAAGTATTGCACTGTTGTGCGTAGAGCATTGACCCCGCAATCACAAAACACCTGAATTCAAGTGCTACCTTTGCTACATTCTATCTGTGTTATGGACAAATCACTTGTCACAATAATACCAATAAGAGCAATACATTTATTACCGCTTTTGAGATCTATATGATACAAACATTCTAGAAGAGAAAAAAAGGAAAATTTTCTGAAATCATACACATTTCCTTCTTACTGGAAAGAGATTTATCTATAGGAAAAAAAGTTCTCTTTAATATGAGTTTGAATAAAGATAGAATGTGATGATGAAGAGCTTCAGGAGAAGAGGATAGGTTTATTATCTGAACTCAAATTTCATTAGATTAGAAGGACATTCATTAGATGTCCTTCACACACTGTTGTGAAGGAAAAAGCACAGAACTTGGAATCAGGACATACTTGAATGCAACTGTAACACTAGTTGTGTGACTACAAACAAGTCACTTGCCATCTCTGAGACTCGATTTGTTCATTTATAAAGTGGAAATAATGATTCCTTCAGTTTAGTACTTATAAGATTATTAGATAAAATAAGGTAGTGTATCTAAAGTGTTTCACATATCTTAGATTATTATAAAAATGTTGCTTGTTCATATTAAAAGTGGATGATTTTTATTTTATTCTTTCAGAAAATTAACTTATTTCCTTGTCTATTTAAGATCCTGTGTAGCCTTATGTTCAGCTAGAATGTTAATGTTTTTCCACAGCCTGTGGTGTAACATGTGACTTTCCATCTTGTTTGCAGTTGTAGCAATCCGCAGTGGACCCTTTGAATGTACAGTAGCAATGGTAAGTTGAGTCCTTAAAGGGTGAAGACTACCTCTTTCCTCAAAGTTCTAGGAGTTATGCTGAGGGGTTATGGATTCTAATCTGTTGTTCACAAAACCCCATCTGGTGCCTTCCTTAGTTGTAATATCAATCAAATATTAAGTTTGATTAAATTCTTGAAAAAAAAGGTATTTATGGAGAAAATATAGTAAGAATAATAGTTATAAAAAAACTCCTCAAACTGCTGGGACACAGATTTCCTCTTTCACACACAAGGTTCTGAGAAAAATCAAGGACTCAAACTTAAAGTAGAAAGGAAGACATGAAGCAAATTCCTGTGTCACAGGAGCATCTTTAAAAGTCTGCTAAGTGTGGGGGTAGCTAGGTGGCAGAATGGATAGAGCACTAGCCCTGGAATCAGGAGGATCTAAGTTCAATCTGGCCTCAGACACTTGACACTTACCTGCTGGGTGACCCTGGACAAGTCAATTAACCTCAGCTGCTTTGCCCCCACCCCCCTCCCCCTAAAAAAGTCTGGTAAGTGAAATCCTTTTCTCTCCTTGAGGACTCCTTATAGAGTTTTTATTAAGTGTAACAATGTAATAATCCTCTGGATTCTGAATGTTAGTACCTTTCCTGGCTTTAGCCAGCATTTTCTTTCTATCATGAGTACTTCTTAGGTGTTGAGGTTTAGGGTCCCCAAAATCAGAACATGCTGGTCCTGCCCAAAATAATTCGACCTAAGCCTTCTTTCAGCCAAAGATGAGGTTTATTAGAATATCCATCATATTGGGCAGACTCTTAAGGAGTCTGAACATTAGTAAGCTATTGGCTAGATTGTAAGAATCTGAGCAGTGGCTAGATTGTAAGAATCTGAGCACCTTAAATGGAGACAAGATGGACCTTATATACAGAAAGACTGTAGGAAGGATCTAGGAGTGGTCAAGTAGTTTGAGCTGACTGGAGGAGGGGTCTAAGGAGGATCTGGATGGGAGTGGCCAGTATGCTGGGGTGAACAGAACTCCTGGGACCTGGACCATATGGCCAAGGGATAATTGAGCCTAGCTAGGATTAAGGGTGGGAAATGGCCAGGTTCCATGGGAGGTAAGACAATGGAGAGCTAGCCTAGATTAAAGGGAACAGAGAATTGGAAGATTGGGTGTAGCCACAATGAAAGGCCAGTTGATGGATTATAGCCTCAGGTGAAAGCCAGAGATTTGGCCATGTGGGAAAGTCCAGGGTTTTTCCTTTTTTGGGGTCTAGATCCCATCCTCATCATTCTCCCCTCAAACAAATGGGAGCCAAATTATTTTGGGGTAAGGGATGAAGGTATCGGCTTCTGAAACTGCTTCCTGATGACAAGGGGCTTAGAGCTGTCATTGCCTTGAGGGGGTCCCAAAGAGGAGGTTGACTGGAACCAAGCACAGTCTGAATCCAGAGAATGATGGGGAGACATTGGCTATCTCCCAAACCTGCTGTTTGCTACCAACTGTAGGTGAATATGCTGTAATCTGAAAGACACAAATCTGACAGAAAAGACTGCAGGGCCCAGATATGACAGGATAAAACATCCTTAGCTCTATTTGGATTCAGATAACTCAGTTTTACAACCATGCAGTGTCAAATCCACCTCATAGCCGGACTCAGGAACAGTCAGGTAGGTAACATTCCTTTTCAGAGGAACATAATGGGGAAACTGAGCCAAAAGGCTCCTATCTTAGACTGAGGCTAAAATTGTCCTCTCAACTTTTCCCAATGCTGACTTCCCACCAGTATCACATTCTCTCTGAGTAGCTTGTGGCATGTCTCAGATGGTGTATTATTGATTTATGGATGGATTATTATGACCTTTTAGACAACTCAAAATAAAATCATGAGCTTTTTAAATTCAAACAGCAAGTTTCACGAATCACAGCTTAGGAAAAACTTTTCCAGGATTTACATCTCAAATTTAAATTTGTCCTGGTGTAAAAACCCAATCCTTAGGGATCATATCTATATACTTGCAAATTCTCAGCAAGACAAAACCCAAACAAGTTTTTTTTAGCAAATTTACACATTAAAATAACAACCAACAATAGACAAATTATATTAGAGGTAACCAAATTATAAAAAGTTGCTTGACATAATTGATAGAAAAAGTTGACCAATTTGAAACTTGAAACAAAACCATTACCAATCAGGTGACTTCAATTTTGTTAAATGCATTTCCAGATTACTTTACTCAGAGAATCAACATCTCATTAACAGTTAAAACTACAACTTTAAAAGATCATGCTTACCCAAGTTCTGAGGGTAGCTTCTTTACCTTGAGCAGGATGTGCTGAACTTGGGTGATGCTTCCAGGCAAAGGTTGCCCCAGAGCCCAAGGCCATTGCCAGGGAATGGCCTGTAGTCTGGAAGACACAAATGTGACAGAAAAGACTTCAGGGCCCAGATATAAACCAGGAACTAGATTTAGGGCCCAACTTTGACAGGATGAAACATCCTTAGCTCTGTTTGTATTCAGATTAATTCAGTTTTCAAACCATGCAGTATCAAATCCATCTCATAGCCAGACTCAGGAATAGCCAGGTGCGTAACATTCCCTTTCAAAGGAAGATAATGGGGAAACTGAGCCAGGAGGATCCCATCTTAGACTGAGGCTAAAATTGTCATCTCAGCTTTTCCCGATGCTGATTTCCCACCAGTGTCACCTTCTCTGAGTAGCTTGTGGCATTTCTCTTAGATGATGGATTATTGATTGTTGATGGATTATGACCCATCAGACAACTCAAAAATAAAATCCTATGATCTTTTACCTCAAACAGCAAATTTTACTAGTCATAGCTTAGGAAAAACTTTTCCAGGATTTACATCTCAAACTTAAATTTGTCCTAATGTAAAAAGCCAATCATTAGAGATTTCTACACACTTGCAAATTCTCAGCAAGCCACACATAACCCAAATAAACTTTTTGGCTAGTTTACATATTAAAACAATAACAACAATAGTTAAATGATTTTAGTGGTAACCAAATTATGAAAAGCTGCTTGACACAACTGATACAGAAAGTTCACCAATTTGAAACTTGAAACAAAACCGTTACCAATCACGTGACCATTTTTGTTAAATGCACTTCCAAATTACTTTACACAGAGAATCAACATCTCATCATTAACAGTTAAAACTACAAATTTAAAAGAGTGTGCTTACCCAAGCTTGGAGGCTAACTTCATTACCTTGAGCAGGATGTGCTGAACCTGGGTGATGCTTCCAGGCAAAGATTGCCCTAGGACCCAAGGTAATTGCCAGGGGGGGCCCACACTGTAGCTGCTTCCCCTCCCCCTCCTTCCTTTCCCAGGTGGGGGAGGGAGAAATCAAAAGTGAGGGGTAAAGGGTGAAACTCTCTTCTCCTATGAGACAGGTTAATAGATACCTTCTTGACTCAAGGGAAGAGAGTGACCAGCTTGTACAGGTTTTTCAAAACTCCTTAATGATCAATTACAAAACCTCCAGAATAAGCCAAGATATTTTTAGCTATTCTAACTTTCCCTGTAACTTCCTTGAAGGAGGATTCAGAGGTGAAGAGGGAAGGGAGTAAGTAAGCCTCAGGGAACCAAAAAGCACCTGCAGTTTTCCCCAATTCCCTAGCTCCAAGGGAATTAACAGAATTGAGCATACACTTCCTGATGGGGCATCCTATGCTTCAGAATGTGTACCCAGGTCTATGGCCTCAGACTGAACCAGTGGACTGAGAGCCTGAGAGCTTCAGGCCAGTGAGAGACAGCCTTGTAACTGTCTGCTACAAAAGCACCTCTAAGTCGTGGTGCTTGGAGAGTGACCCCAACTGCAGAGCGAGAAAAGGGGAGTGAGGGAGGCTTATATACCTTCTAGTCTTGGCTAGAGAAGAACTTGGGGTTAGGCAGTTTCTCCATACAGGCCAACAAAATGATGTGGTTTAGGGGCTTAGGGGTGCTGGGACCCCAAAATCAGAACATGTAGGTCCTGTCCAAAAGAATTTGACCCAAGCCTTCTTTCAGTCAAAGACAAGGTTTATTAGAACATCTGTCATATTGGACAGACTGTTAAAGAGTCTGAACATTAGTGAGCTATTGGCTAGATTATAAGAATCTGAACAGTGGCTAGATTGTATGAATCTACAGCACCTTAAATGGAGACAAGATGGACCTTATATACAGAAAAACTGTGGGAGGGATCTAGGAGTAACCAAGTAGTTTGAGGTGACTGGAGGAGGGGTCTAGGAGGATCTGGATGGTATATGATACCTCTGTCTATAAATTAACCTTAAAATATTTTTTTCTCAGATTCAGGAAGTTAAGTGTCTTGCCCATCTTCGTACAGCTATTGTGTGTCAAAGGTGGGATTTGAGTCCCAGTCTTCCTGACTGTAGGTGCAGAGCTCTATCATAGCCAAATTACCACTTCCCACTTTATTCAAATATAATCACTTTTTAGGAGGAATAATTGAGGAGTGACTTGTTCTTTGTAGAATTTTGATTCTTTAAATGACCTCTTAAATCCTAAAAAAAAAGAAAGAAAGAAAAAAAAGTATATTTATTGGCTTGCAGATCAACTAATCGACAATAAAGGAATTTCAGGGAATCTTCCTATCCATTCATATACATTTAGTTATATGAATGTATAAAGTAACTAGAAGAGATCTTTTCCAGAAAAAAAGAAAAAAAAAACATTTCACAGTTTCCTTTAGTAACCTATTTGAATAGATTAACTAATTTATAACTAAGAAGTTATATGTTAATACAGTCAATTTTTATTGACCTACTAATGCCTTTCTAGCATTCCCTTCATCTCATTATGAAACCAACTATGTTTTCATAGTTAGTTTTTAAAAAAAATAAAAAAGAGTAAAAGAAATAAAGAAATGTAATCATTCCAACTCTCTCCTTGCTAATTTCTTTTGCTTCTTCATGGACTAATAAATAGATTTTGTCATTTTTTTAAACCTCCCAACTGTTTCCTGTATCTTGATCTAATATTCAAATCGCCTATGCTATTCAAATACTATCTCTGTACTTTCGAGAACTATTCCGCAGAATGTTTCTACTGTGTAAAGCATGGCATCTAAATTACAGAATTCTAAAATGATCATTCCTTAGGACACAAAGTTTGAAGGTGTCCATAAAAATACTCTCCTAACAAGATATTTGAATTATGCATGCCTTTGAAAACCAATTGTGTGATAAATTGTCTTCTGTTTCACTTACAAAAAGCATAGAAATTTACAGGACAATAAAAACTTCCTTTAAGAAATTCAAGCCTCATTCTCCCTTCTTTTTGTAATCACTGAATTTCAGTTACAATTATGGATTCCTCCCTCCTTTAACACTTGGGGGGGGGTCACATGATTAGCACATAGCCTGGGAAGTAAATTAAATACACACTTGAAAAGATCTATACACCAACAAATTAGATAAGACCTCAAGATCTATAAGACAAAAATCATATAATATCTGAAGAGTAACAGGCTGCTCCTTCTTTAACTGAAGTTAACTACTCTTTACAGAAGAAAAGTGCCTCTGTATAATCAATTAACACTATTAAAATTCAGCTATAAATTCAGAAGTTTTAACATGTGGTGAAAACATTTTAAAGTGATATAATCACAACTGTGAAAAGAAAGCTGAAAGTCAGCATTGGATTTAAAGAAGAAACCAATTGGGTAATATTAAATTAACCTTGTTTCAGCAAGCCTTGTGATGGGAGAGTGTGTTCTGTTTCTAAAGAATTAAACTGAGTTTTCTGCACAGGAATATCAATAGGGTAAATAAAATCAAGTACATCTGGTCACATCCCTTATCACTACTCAACAATCTTAACATTCTCTCTCTCTCTCTCTCTCTCTATCACACACACATGTATGTGTGCATATATAACAAATATATACATATAGTTGAAAAAGGACTTCTTATAGTGGCTGATGGCAGTGGACCTTGTGAGGGATAAGGTACAATTATCTTTCCATATAAGGAAATTGAGAGAAAAAAGTAGCTCAGAGGTTCTAGAACAGGCTGAAAATGAATGAAACTGGTTGTTTGGTTAAAGAGGCTGTAGATAAGACAAAGATTAAGCTTTACTTACAGTGCACATACATAATAGGCTCATTAATACTAAGTTCTCCACCCAAAGGGGAGCAATAACACAGAACTAGGCACATTTCATATGTTAGTGGGAGAAGGGACATGTTATAAAGTAAGAGTATCAGGAAAATTGTAACCAGGATGGACAGGAACCAATCCCAGCTCTGAAGGGAGGGACAAGAAGGATGATCCTTTGCTCACTTCAGTTTAAGTTTTGTTTCTTAAGGGAGGGCAGAACTCTGCATGGTATGTTTCTAGGGAAGCAGTGAGTTGCAGCTGCTGACCCTACCAAGGAGTGACTGAATCATGTTTCTCACAGACCTGGAATCAAATTCTGCCCTTGTCTTTTATTTCTTTTCTGATTTTAGGCAAGTCACTCAAATTCCCTAAATTTCACATTCTTCATGAATGTGAAGACTGTGACTTTTAAAGACATTGTAGTCCTAAATCCATAATCTTATAATCTCATCTCTCACTTGTCCCTCTTCTTTTCTGTTCATATAAATTTCAGATATATTTTCTGCCACTTTTTATTTACCACTGTTTTTTGGTAACGTAAAAGAACCCATTTATAACCATTATGCTTCTCTCTAATACTCATTGGCTCAGTGACAACTTTGATTTCTCTGAGATCAAAATCCCCATGGGATAATACTCACTGGGAAAATATTGAAATTAAAGAAATTGTGTTTTTGTTTTTTTTTTTTTTGACAGCTAAACACTGGCAATCATCGAAAACATTGTATAACTTCCTAAATTTGACTGAGATTCATCTCCCATTTTTATTCAATTCTCAGTCTAGATCATTGTCTAATCGCTAGAGGCTCCAAATAATTTCATGAGATTTAATCTAAGAAAAGAAAATTAATGCATTAAAATTATGAATTTGGGAGGTTGTTGGGAAAGTTGAGAATGGGAAAAAGACAATTCTGAAAGAAGAAAATAAGGAGTTTGACAATTAGCAATCTCTGGTAAAGAGTTCTGTTCTCTACTCAATTGACGAATTTATCTCAATGATTAAAATTAAGGAGAAGAATGGTGAAGAAATGAGTCAATGATTGTGAGAATATTGTTCTAAGGATTTAAAAGCCTAGTCTGTTATATTTTTGTCAATGTGTGGAATGTATGGATGTTGCTTCTGCATATCACTCAATCAGTCTGAAGTCAGTTTAAACTGGGAGAGAATGTGAGAAATAGTTTTTTGTTCTTCTTTTTTCTTTTTCCTTTGTTATTATTTCCACCAAAGTCAAGTGGAAAGGAATGCAGGCTCGAGGCTAGGTGGAAGTTGAACAAAGGGAGTTATATTAGAATAAGAAAACACTCTTGGTGGTGAATAGACTAACAGGAAACTAGTTCTGAGGTTAGGTATAGATTAACATCAAAAGGGGTGTTCCCAAGTAAGGGCCAGTGTCACCAAAATTGTGGGAAGTGGGAGATGTAATTAGAGGTGGAGACTCACATGGGGAAATTAAATTAGGCACTTTGGATAGGCTCCAGGTCCATACTACCCAGTGAATGGAGACACAGGGGAAGTAAATTCCAATGGGGAATAGGGAAAGATGTGCCTTTGCAAACACATGAGCTCACACATGTGTGCTCTCATACATGTGGGATACTAGGCCTTCCCAGGTGGTTAATAAAGCTTTTTCCTGATTCAACCATGACTTCATGGAATTAGTGATATTGATATAAATAACAAATATATGTAAAGAATTCAAAGCCCTTTAAAGACAGTTTATATCAGAGATTGGAATATAACATTTTTAGAATCTTCTTAAAACACAGTGGTGATGATGATGATGATGTCAAAATTTGGTTTCTATAGCACTTCATGGTTAAAAAGAAGCTTACAAAGCATAGTATATATAAATATATATATACATATATAATATACACACACATATACATACACATACATATGTATGTATATGTGTGTATACACACATATAGTTTTTTTGTACTTGTTTTACTATTCAATGTTATGAATTTTATGTGTGTGCCTTTTTTTCCCCTCACATGCCATTCTAATTACCGGGTTATGGGCAGAGTTTATGTGTACTCCTCTCTAGATTATCCAGTAGAAAATCTTGTCTATGGTACTGTGGGTTCTTTTTGTGAGTTGGATTAAACTGAAATGAATATAGATATATTAGCTGATTTTATCTTCACAGCTCATGTCTGAGACACATTGTTCAGGTATTATCACAGAGGAGGACTTTCAGGTTCAGAGTGATGAGATGATTTTCCGATGGAACATACTATGCAGTAAATGCCAGAATTTGTGTTTGAGCTAAGGTCGTCTTGAAATATATATTTAACTACTACATATTAATTTCAAATTATTTCTCAGGTGTAAAAATGACATAAAAGCCACTATGCAAATCATTTGTTTAGGTATAAAAACTACAATGGATTTAGAAGTCTGTGTTATACATTGGGCTTATCTTTTGCCAAACTAGTGAGAGCATAAAAGTTTGTTCATTCTCTCCTGTGAAAGGTAGGAAAGCAGAGAGGAAAAGATAATTAGAAACATTCCCTGAAATAAATAAAAGTAACAGATGAAATGTTTTCATTAGGATAATTAAAACTTAAAATATGCATAAATAGCTAGATACATACATACATACATAAATTATAGATTTTTTTTAAACTGAATCTCTTTAAAATTCAGCATATACTTTGTTGTTGTTGAGTCTTCATTCCTGCCCAACTCTTGGCAACCCCATTAGGGGCTTTCTTGGAAAAGATCCTGGAGTGGTTTGCCATTTCCTTCTCCAGCTCATTTTACAGATGAGAAAACTGAGAGAACCAGAGTTAGGTGACTTGACTAGGGTAACACAGACAGCAAGTGTCTAAAGCCAAATTTGAACTCAGGGAAGATGAGTCTTCCTGACTCCAAGCTGGGCACTCAATTCAGTGTACCACCTAGCTGCCCTTGACATACAGGAAAAATGTGTAAGTCTGGAAATCTCTATTTTTTTTTTATATACAAAGTGCATGCAATAGTAAGAAGAATGCTATCCTAGAAGTCAGAAGATCTGGGTTCTAGATTTCATTGTCACTAAGAGACTTTGTATCTCAACACCTCAATTTCTTTAGCTACAACAAAAGGGAAATGAACCAGATGCAGGGGTGGGGATCTTGCAGGCTCGAGGCCACATGTGGCCCTCTAGGTCCTCAAGTGTTGCTTTTTAACTGAATCTAAATCCCATAATTTGTTCTGCCAAGTTTGGATTCAGTCAAAGGGTTGCACTTGAGGACTTAGATGGCCACATGTGGCCTCAAGGCTGTAGGTTCCCCACCCCTGGACTAGTGGTTTTTTGTTTGTTTGTTTTGTTTTCGATCTCCAATATTTATTGTCCCTCAGTGTCTATAAAGCTGTGTGAATAAAGTTCACACTTTAAACCAGGTGTATGCCATCATTTTTAATATTTTAAAAAGGGATATTTAATGAAAAGATATAGCAAGAACTAAAGCAGAAACAAATTCTCCCAAATTGAGGGTACATTCTCTCCTCTCCAACCCTAGGGAAAAAAAAAGCAGGACTAAAGTTAAAATGGTTGCTATAATGTATTTAAAAATTTCTCCCCTCATTTATTTCTGAATATGGCATAGTTGCTGGATGAGTCAGTTATTGCCTTACTGTAGCATCTCATGCATCTCAGCTACATCTCAGGTATATTGAGCCCAGCTATTGTTGCTTCATGTCAATCAGGTTGCTTCCTCAAGGCTACATTGGTATTCTCCTGGGCTTAATTGACTCCTGCCTTTCCTGACCTACTTTTATTTTTATCTTTTAAAAACATTATTTTAACTTTTTTTTAAAATTGAGTTCCAGCACTTCCGTGAGCCAAGATGTCAGGGTAAGAAGTAAGTTGCTCTCACCATCCCTTATTGACCTCCAAAAGCCCAGAAAATCACCCCCAGAAAAATCCTGGAACAGCTGAGCCAGAATAAAGATGGGGTATAGCAGTCTGTAGCCCAGGAAGCTTGGGGGATTAATGGGAAAGGCCTCTTTTGCTCTAGGGGAGGGGGAGCAGAAGAAGACAGGAGGCATCCCAGTAAGCCAGCAGCAAGCCCCACCTCAGCATACCAGGGGGAGATCCTAAGTCCCAGGGTGGTGGAGCAGGCAAGCACTAACACTTTGACCCTTCCTGAATACCTTAGTACAGGCAGGGGAACTGGCAGACACCAGTTGCAGAATATGAAATAAATTCACACAAATCATCAGCATTTCTATATGTTACTAACAAAGCCCAACAGCAAGAGACAGAAAGAGAAATTCCTTTTAAAATTACTATAGACATTATAAAATATTTGGTAGTCTATCTGCCAAAGCAAAACCAGGAATTACACGAAAACAATTACAAAACATTTTTTACACAAAATCAGATCTAAATAATTGGAAAAATATCAGTTGTTCATGGGTAGGCTGAGCTAATATAATGAAAATGACAATTCTACTTAAAATAATTTACTTATTCAACATCATAACAATCAAACTCCCAAAACATTATTTTAGAATTAGAAAAAACAATAACAAAATTCATCAGGGAGAACAAAAGGCCCAGAATATCAAGGGAACTAATGAAAAGAAATGGAATGGAAGGTGGCCTAGCTGTACCAGATATTAAATTGCATTATAAAGCAGCAATCATCAAAACTACTTGCTACTGGCTAAGAAATAGAGTGGTGGATCAATGTCCATCAATTGGGGAATGGCTGAACAAGCTGTGGTATATGAATATAATGGAATACAATTGTGCTATAAGAAAAGATGAGCAGGCAGACTTCAGAAAAAGCAGGGAAAACTTATATGAACTGATGCTTAGTGAAATGAGCAGAAACAGAAGAACATTGTACACAGTAGCAGCCTCCTGTGCAATAACTGACTCTGATAGACTTGGCTCTTCTCAGCAATGCAAGGATCCAAGAAAACTCCAAAAGACTCATGATGGAAAAATGCTATCCACATCAAGAGAAAGAACTATAGAGTCTGAATGCAGATGGAAGTATACTATTTGCTCTCCTTTTCCTTTGTTGTTTTGTTTCATTGCTTCATTCTAATGGTTCCTCCCATTAGTTCTAATTGCTCTTTACCCCATGACTAATGGGAAAATATGCTTAATATGAATGTATAAGTAGAGCCTATGTAACATTGCACACTGTCTTGGGGGCAGAAGGAGAGAAAATTTAAATAAAATTATTATGGAAATGAATGTTGAAAAGTAAAAATAAATAAATATTTTTTAAAAAGAGAAATGATAAGCAGGATAGTTTCAGAAAAAACCTGGGAAGACCTATATGAACTGATGCAAAGTGAAGTGAATAGGACCAGAACATTGTATACAGTAATAGTAGTATTGTAATGATGATCAACTGTGAAAGATTTAGCTACTATGATCAAAACAATGATCTAATTCTAAGAGAAATCCAAAAGACCCATGATGAAAAATTCTATACTCTTCCAGAGAAAATTGATGAACTCTAAAAGCTGATCAAAGCATACTTGTTTTACTTTATCTTTCTTGTTTTTTTTTTATCTTTTTGTCTGTGTTTTCTTTTGCAACAAGACTAATGTGGAAATTTAAAAAAAAAAAAAGAAAAGAAAACCAGAGGGATATACTGAACCCCACTTTGATGGACTAGGCAAAAGTCAACACGAGGACCCTCACACACCTGAGCATAGCCAGGGGAATGGGCACACTCCAACTCAAAGAACCATCACATGCTTAGGCACAGCCTCAGTTGGGCAGGCATTTTCTGAGGAGCCAGACCTTCACAAACTTCAGGTTGTTCCCAAGGTGAACAATCATCCCCATGGTTTAATGCAGCCCAGGGCAAATAGGCATCCTCCAGGAGCCAGACCTCTACAAGCTTCAGTGTAGCCTTGGGGAAACACAGAAAAACACTAACGTCTCCGCAAATGCCAGACATTACCACTAGGACCCCAGCTCAACACCAGACCCTTGCAGACTACAGCTGCCAATACCTGAGGCCCCAGTGAACAAAATCAGTGAACAGGCCCTCGGACTCCAAGACAAGAAGGTTGGGAGAGTGCCATCTGTGCTTCAACAGGAGTGCTCAACTTTAAAAACCAGAAAATAGACCAAAAATAATGAGCAAGAAGTAAAGAAAAAACACTGACCACAGATTATTTCTGTGGGGACAGGGAAGATCAAAACACAAACTCAGAAGAGGATAACCTTGTCAATATACTCACACCCAAAACCTCAAATGGGAATAATAACTGGTCTTAAGCCCAAAAAGCCTTCGTGGAAGTGCTCAAGAATGGTTTTAAAAGTCAAATAAGCAAGAGAGAAGATAAATTGGGGAGAGAGAGAGAGAGAGAGAGAGAGAGAGAGAGAGAGAGAGAGAGAGTCAACAGCTTGGGGAAAAAAAGGACAAAAAATTGAGTAAAGAAAACCACTCCTTAAAAAGTAGAATTGGCCAAAAAGAAAAGGAGGTACAGAAGCTAACTGAAGAAAATGATTCCTTAAAAATTAGAATTGGGCAAGTGGAAGCTAATGATTCTCTGTGACATCAAGAATCAGTCAAACAAAATCAAAAGAATGAAAAAAAATAAAAGAAAATGTAAAATACCTCAAAATAACAGACCTGGAAAATAGATTCAAGAGAGATAATTTAAGAATTATTAGTCTACCTGAAAGCAACGATCCCTTCCTCTTCTCCCAGTGCAATCCTTTTTCATTCCTTAAATAATTAATTAATTATTGTTATTACATCAAAGTCAACTTATCCTCACAACTTCTGTCTACAACTTCTGTCTATGTATATCCCTTCTAAAGACCCTAATTAAGATACAGTTCTGAAGAGTTACAAGTACCATCTTCCCGTGAAGAGATGTAAACAGTTTAACTTTATTGAATGACATGTTTTTTTCTTTTCTGTTTACCTTTTTATGTTTTTCTTGAGTTTTATATTTTAAGATCAAATTTTCTATTCAGCTCTGGTTTTTTCATCAGGAAAATTTGGCAGTCCCCTGTTTCATCAAATATTCATCTCCTTCCCTGAAAAATTATGCTCAATTTTGTTGGGTAGTTGATTTTTAATGTCAATCCCAGCTCCTTTGCCTTCTGGAACATTACATTTCAAGCCCTCAGATCCTATAGCGTAGAAGCTGTCACATCTTGTGTAATCCCGTCTGTCGTTCCATGATATTTAAATTGTTTCTTTGTGGCTGCTTGCAGTATTTTTTTCTTGACCTCATAATTCTAGAATTTGGCTGCAATATTCCTTGGAGTTTTCATTTTGGGATCTCTTTCAGGAGGTGATCAGTGGATTCTTTCAATGATTACTTTACCCTCTGGTTCGAGGATATAAGGGCAGTTTTCCTTGATAATTGCTAGAAAGATGCTGTTCAGGCTCTTTTTTTTTTTTTGATCCTGGTTTTCAGAAGATCAATACTTCTTAAATTATCTCTCCTGGATCTATTTTTCAGGTCAATTACTTCAAGGTATTTTACATTTTCTTCTGTTTTTTCATTCTTTTGATTTTGCTTGGCTGATTCTTGATGTCTCATAGAGTCATTAGCTTTCCAATTGGAATTTTTAAGGAATTATTTTCTTCAGTTAACTTTTGCACTTCCTTTTCCATTTGGCCAATTTTACTTTTTAAGGAATTGTTTTCTTCAGTCATTTTTTTGTCCTTCCTATTCCAGACTGTCGACTCTCACTTGCATATCTCACATTTCTTCTGCCAATTTTTCTTCTACCTCCTTTATTTGACTTTTAAAATCCTTCTTGAGCCCTTCCAAGAAGGCTTTTTGAGCTTGACAACAATTTGTATTCTCTGTGAGGGACTGTCTGATGTTGGCAGCTGCCAGTTGGGTGCTGTGGCATGGGTAAGGTAAGATCTGGGTATTTTGGAAGTCGAGGCAGGGACTGTGGTAGGCAGAGTCGTGTGTACTGGGATGGGCTGGATACGGAGAAGCCATGAGGCAATTGGGCAGTGCTATGAGATAAGCTGGGTTCAAGGAAGTAGCCGAGCCTGAGCTCCTGAGGCAAGGGGCGGTGCCACGTGGGAGTGGGATGGCAGAGGACTGAGTTCCCTCTGCTTAGTCCCCTCCCTATATGCAACGTCATCCCCAGATGCCTCTTGTGACCTTCCTGACTTTGTGCAGCACTGACCCAGTCCCCTCCTGAGTCTGACTTCCTAGGTCACGTACTCTTGTCTATGCGTCAATCCCAGATGCCTCCTTCCTGTATCCAATCCTGGCCTCCTACGTCACTCCCTCCCCCTTGGTGTGCTAAACTCAGACAGCCCCTTCCGGTATCTGACCCTACAATCATTGGCTAGTAGCGGGCTGGGGAGGAGGGGCTAAGTAGGTACTTAGGAACAAGCGTGGTCAGAACACACACGTGCGCTCTCCCCTGGCTCCTGCCTGTTGCTCTGGCCTTGCTGTTTGGGCTTGTTATGATGGTTTGCTGTGTTGGCCTCTGAATAAAGCTCTGGTGTTGGTGCCTCCCGATGGCTTGTCTCTGTGTGGTGATCCGGCTGAGGACCGAGGACCTAGGCATGGGTAAGACTCTGGCAGTGCACTTCTTTTAAGGGAAGTGGGTACTGGCGCACGACTGGCAGAGGGCCGGCGTGCGGCCCGTATAATTCTCCTTTGAGGTTTTGGGTGTAGGTATATTGACAATGTTGTCTTCTTTTGAATTTGTGTTTTGATCTTCCTTGTCACCACAGAAGCTCCCTATGGTAAAGGTCTATTTTAACTTCGTGCTAATTTTTTTTCCCTATTCCCTGAATTTTAAAGTTGAACTTTCCTTTTGAAGCACAAGGGACACTATCCCAAACCTCTTGTGCTAGATGCCAATGGCCTGGTCACTGGCTTTGTGTGCTAGGGCTTCAGATGCTGCATCTGGAGTCTATAAGGATCTGGCAGCTTACCTGGTGCTGAGCTGGCCTCCTAATGGTGGTGTCTGGGTTGAGTTGAGGCTAAGTGAGTTTTTTCTGCATTTCTCCAGTGATATAATGAAATATGTAGAGGTCTAGGCACTGGAGGATGCCGGCCTGCCCTGGGCTGCACTGAAGCATGTGGTTCTCCTAGGTACAGTCTGCCAGTTCCCCTGACTGTGCTAAGGCATGGGGGTGGATGAAGGTCTCCTGGTCTTGGTGTTTGCCTGCTCTACCACCCTGGGGCTCAGGATCTCTCACAGGTTTTCTTTGGTGGGGCTTGTTGAGGTGCTTCCTGTGCTTGACTGCAATCCCCTTTGACCTGAGTGATACAGACAATTTTTGCAGATCCTCCAAGTCTCTTGGACTAAAAGACTGCTCCTTCTTGATTATAATCCTAGCTCCTTTGCCTTTCACAATATCATAGTCCAAGCCCTCTGATTTTTTTAAGGTTTTGAAATTTCTTAATGTTGTTCTATCCTGATTGTGGCTCCACATATTTGAATTGCTTGTTTTTGACTACTTGCAATATTTTCTCCATGACCTAGGAGCTCTGGTATTTGACTTCAATATTTTTAAGAGATTTCATTTTGGGATCTCTTTCAGGAGATGATCAGTGGATTTATTCAATTTCTATTTTACCCTCCAGTTCTAGAATATCATTGAATTTTTCCTGATAATTTCTTGAAAGATGATGTCTAGGCTGTTTTTTGATCATGGCTATTGATCATGGTAGTCTAATAATTCTTAAATTATCTCTCCTGGATCAATTTTCCAGGTCAGCTGTTGTTTTCTAATGAAATATTTCACATTTGCTTCAGCTTTTTCATCCTTTTAATTGTGCTTCTTAAGGTTTTATAAAGTTATTAGATTCAATTTGCCCAATTCTATTTTTTTTTTTTGCTTTTTGGTGAGGTAATTGGGGTTAAGTGACTTGCCCAGAGTCACACAACTAGTAAGTGTCATGCATCTGAGGCCAGATTTGAACTCAGGTCCTCCTGACTCCACGGCCGGAGCTCTATCTATTGTGCCACCTACCTGCCCCTCCCAATTCTAATTTTTAAGGAGTTATTTTCTTCAGTGAACTTTTGTACTTCCTTTTCCTTCTGGCCAAGTATGCTTATTAAGGAGTTATTTTGTTCAGCGAATTCTTGTATATCTTTCTTCTATTTGGCCAATTCTGCCTTTTTTTTAAATTGGGAAATGCTAGTTTGATTTATTGGTTTGTCGATTGTCTAGACTTAACAAAGTGATGGAGAAAATATTGATAATGCAGATTAAACTTAAAAAGTGTGTATTGTGTATATTTTTCCCCTTGGGCAGCCAGTTGTTAAATACTTGCCAGCACCCCCCTAATATGCTTATGAAGTCAACAGACAGTGATGAAGGCCCCTAATATTTTGAGAGGACTTATGTGGCAAACTTGTGCATAGACACAGAGAAAGGTTGTACAAAGATGAGCAGGCATAGGTAGATGGGTTAGGGTCTGTATCATGGGACAGAACATTCTTATTTGGGGGATCTTAGATGCTTTAGAATATTAGAGCATGGGTTAAAAAGTCTTTGGGTGGATTTCTTCTAGGCTGGGACTTTTTTTTAAACATTAACAAATATGCATTTTGATTGGCCTGCATTGCAAATTCAAGCACATAACTAACTTCAGGGTATCTTGAGAGAGTTATTGCATGGCTGTTTACATCTCTACATGGGAAGATGGTACTTGTAAGTCTTAAGAACTGTATCTTAATTAGGGCCTTTAAAAGGGATATACATTGACAGAAGTTGTGAGTGTAAATTGACTTTGATGTGACAACAATAATTAGTTAATTAATTAATTAAGGAATGAAAAAAGAATTGTACTGGGAGAAAAGGAATGGATCGTTGCTTTCAGGTAGATTAATAATTTTTAAATTAACTCTCCTGGATCTATTTTCCAGGTCAGGTTGTTTTGAGGAATTTTACGTTTTCTTCTATTTTTTTTTTCATTCTTTTGATTTTGTCTGACTGATTCTTGATGTCACATAGAGTCATTAGCTTTCACTATTAGAATTGTCCAATTCTAATTTTTGAGGAATCATTTTCTTCAGTTTGTTTCTGTACCTCCTTTTCTTTTTGGCCAATTCTACTTTCTAAGGAGTGGCTTTCTTTACTAAATTTTTTGAATGGGTTTTGCCACTTCAGAATTTGTTTTGAGGGCATATTTAAAGATTTTGGAAAGATTTTGGGGACAACTTAGTCAAGTCTCTGTCTTCCCTCCACCATCTTGGCTTAACCCTTTCCAAATCTACTTTTTATGGACTTTCTCTCTTTTGACTACGGGATTAAGTGACTTGCCCAGTGTCACACAGCTAGTAAGTGTCAAGTGTCTGAGGCTGGATTTAAACTCAGGTCCTCTTGACTCCAGAGTCGATACTCTATCCACTGCACCACCTAGGTCCCCCACATCATTTTTTTTTCTTTCCATTTGGCGAATTCTGCTTTTTAAGAATTTCTTCTCTTCAGTGGATTTTTGTTCCTATTTTACCATTTGTTCATTTGTTTTTTAAAGTGCAATTTTCTTCAGGACTATTTTGTACATTCTTTACCAAGCTGTTGACTCTTTTTTTTTAAAATTTTTTTTCCTGGATCATACTCATTTCTTTTCCTAATTTTTCCTCTATTTCTCTTATTTGATTTTTAAAATCACCTTTGGGGAGCAACTAGGTAGCACAGTAGATAAAGCACTGGCCCTGGATTCAGGAGGACTTGAGTTCAAATACAGCTTCAGACACATAACACTCACTAGCTGGGTGACCCTGGACAAGTCACTTCACCCCATTGCCCAACAAAAAAAAGTAAAATCATTTTTGAGCTCTTCCTGTAATTCTTTTTTTTATTTTAATTTTAATTTTTTTTTACTTTCTGGTTTTGGATGTAGTTTTTTTTTTTTTTACTTTTTTGTCTTCTCTTGTAAATTTGTGTTTTGATCTTCCCTGTCTTTCTATAGTCATATATTTGTTTGTTTGTTTACTAATTGTTCTATTTATTGACTTTAAACTCTATATTATTAAAGTTGGAATCTGCTCCTGGTGTGGCGGAGGTGCTGTCCCAAGCTTCAGGTTATTTTTTGCAGTTGTTTTCAGAGCTAGTTCTGGGGCTGTAAGTTTTCAATTCTTCCATAGTGGTGTGATCAAAGCAGAGTTGTGGTCTCTGCTCTCCTGGCCTAATCTCTGGTCTGTGTACCACCACAAGCATGCTTTTCCACCCTGGAATTGTGACCAGCTTCCCCACTTCCCTGTGACTTTGAGCACTTGTGTGCTAATGTTCCTACTTGCCCTGGAAATGGAACCCAGAACTCTGATGTTAATCTGCATATTGATAATACAATTGAGTCCTGCATGAAGTGCCAGCAAAGAAACTCCAGTAATTTCCTTCTGACCAGTTGTCTGATACTCTTACTAACTGTGGATGGAGAGCTCTGTAAACAGCTGCTGATTATTTATTTGCCCCCAAAGCCTGCTGCTGGCTTCCTGAGACTTAACCTGTACCTGGCTTGTTGGAGTATTGTCTACATTGTACTAAGCTCCACTCTTATTCTACTGTTTCAGACCTGCCAACCTTCTAAGTTATTGTTGGCTGGAAAATTGTTTCACCCTGTCCTTTGTGGGTTCTGCCACTCCAGCATTTGCTTTGATGTGTTAATTTAAAATTCTTTGGAGTGGAATATGAGAGATCAGATGAATCCCTGCCTTTTCTCAGCCATCTTTGTTCTGCCCTCCCCATTAAGAGATACATCAAAAATGTTTGTTCCCATAAATTTGGAGCAAACAGCTAGAAAAGTAACTAAGTAAAACAGGATACAGCCAGTCTTATCTTGTTTTGCTAATAGAAGTTAGTTAATTAGAACAAAAGATTCCACAAAATTGAAATAACTGCTAGAAGTAACTGAGTAAAATGGGTTAAAGCTGGTCTTACTTTGTTTTGCTGTTAAAAGTTAGTAAGTAGGAAAAAGGTTAAGCTTTGCTTAGAGTGTGCATGCTTAATAGGCTTATAAATATTAGTTTATCCACCTCCAGGAGGAGCTACTATGCCATTTTCTGAACACGGGATGTATGCAGAAGGAGGAAGGACATGTCAAGGAGTAAATGTGTAAAGGTATACTGGGAAAGTTGTGCACTCCAGTGTACTCAGCCAATGACGAAATAGGGGAGGGACTTTGCAGCCAGAATTAGAGATAAATAGTAAACTCCTGCTTTGATACAATATGTCATAGTCCATAGGATGCCCCAGGTTGCAACTGTGTAGTAAACTGGGCTTTTAACTTATCCCTCCTGAATCCAAATGAGTTATTTCTCACACCCACTAACCTCTCTTAATTTTACATTGTTTATTACTTCCTATTTATCCTGTAAGACACCTGAATTTAGATAATTTACTAATTTATCTTAATGAAAATTAGACATTATCATAGTTTTGAATTACTTTTTCTTTTGTTTGTTTTCAACTACTTTCTAAGTGAAGCGTGGCATTTATTTCTGAATATAAAATGATTTTCTTAATATATAGGTACTAAAGATAATTAATTTCAATCCAAGGGAAACTTGGAAAGGTGGTGTATCTGAGCAAAATTTCTCCCTTTCTCCCACCTCACCTTGCCTTACTCAGCCTAAATTTTGCTGTTCTTATTTTAATTTATATTATAAGTTTGTTTTTTTTTTTTGGTTACATGAGCAGAGTAAAACAATTCTAACATATGTAGCAACTAAAGAATTCTGTGTGCCAATCTAATTAAAATTCATGAAAAGGTGAATTTAATCTAATTGAAATAATCAAATATCCATAAATTACTGACTCCAAAAAGGATATAAACCTGAAGCTTAAATGGCTCCAAGATTACAATCACTGAAAATACTTCCTCATCAAAATTCCTATGGCCTCTCAAGTAAGTTCAAAATCTTAAGCCTGGAATACACACACACACACACACACACACACACACACACACACACACACACACACA